>NW_026968375.1:0-100244 GCF_028390025.1 Pseudophryne corroboree
AAAAATGAAAATTTCAAAAGTGCCCCAATTTCTGCTTTAAAGTTTAGGTACTATCCCAAAATGTATCACTAAGGTGACAGAAGTTGATTTCGGAGCATAATTTTTGAACAGTAGCTTCAACCGTTTAGTGGCATATGAGAAATTCCCTAAGCCCCGGACCTGTCGATTTTGGTCAAAAATGAAAATTTCAAAAGTGCCCCAATTTCTGCTTTAAAGTTTAGGAACTATCCCAAAATATATCACTAAGGTGACAGAAGTTGATTTCGAAGCATAATTTTTGAAAAGGAGCTTCAACCGTTTTGTGGCATATGAGAAATTCCCTAGGCCTCGGACCTGTCGATTTTGGTCAAAAATGAAAATTTCAAAAGTGCCCCAATTTCTGCTTTAAGGTTTAGGTACTATCCCAAAATGTATCACTAAGGTGACAGAAGTTGATTTCAGAGCATAATTTTTGAACAGGAGCTTCAACCGTTTTGTGGCATATGAGAAATTCCCTAAGCCCCGGACCTTTCGATTTTGGTCAAAAATGAAAATTTCAAAAGTGCCCCAATTTCTGCTTTAAGGTTTAGGTACTATCCCAAAATGTATCACTAAGGTGACAGAAGTTGATTTCAGAGCATAATTTTTGAACAGTAGCTTCAACCGTTTTGTGGCATATGAGAAATTCCCTGAGCCCCGGACCTGTCGATTTTGGTCAAAAATGAAAATTTCAAAAGTGCCCCAATTTCTGCTTTAAGGTTTAGGTACTATCCCAAAATGTATCACTAAGGTGACAGAAGTTGATTTCAGAGCATAATTTTTGAACAGTAGCTTCAACCGTTTTGTGGCATATGAGAAATTCCCTGAGCCCCGGACCTGTCGATTTTGGTCAAAAATGAAAATTTCAAAAGTGTCCCAATTTCTGCTTTAATTTTTAGGTACTATCCCAAAATGTATCACTAAGGAGACAGAAGTTGATTATGGAGCATAATTTTTGAACAGGAGCTTCAACCGTTTTGTGGCATATGAGAAATTCCCTAAGCCCCGGACCTGTCGATTTTGGTCAAAAATTAAAATTTCAAAAGTGTCCCAATTTCTGCTTTAATTTTTAGGTACTATCCCAAAATGTATCACTAAGGAGACAGAAGTTGATTATGGAGCATAATTTTTGAACAGGAGCTTCAACCACTTTGTGGCATATGAGAAATTCCCTAAGCCCCGGACCTGTCGATTTTGGTCAAAAATGAAAATTTCAAAAGTGCCCCAATTTCTGTTTTAAACTTTAGGTAATATCCCAAAATGTATCAGTAAGGTGACAGAAGTTGATTTCGGAGCATAATTTTTGAACAGGAGCTTCAACCGTTTTGTGGCATATGAGAAATTCCCTAGGCCCCGGACCTGTCGATTTTGGTCAAAAATTAAAATTTCAAAAGTGCCCCAATTTCTGCTTTCATTTTTAGGTACTATCCCAAAATGTATCACTAAGGTGACAGAAGTTGATTATGGAGCAAAATTTTTGAACTGGAGCTTCAACCGTTTTGTGGCATATGAGAAATTCCCTAGGCCCCGGACCTGTCGATTTTGGTCTAAAATGAAAATTTTAAAAGTGCCCCAATTTCTGTTTTAAACTTTAGGTAATATCCCAAAATGTATCAGTAAGGTGACAGAAGTTGATTTCGGAGCATAATTTTTGAACAGGAGCTTCACCCGTTTTGTGGCATATGAGAAATTCCCTAAGCCCTGGACCTGTCGATTTTGGTCAAAAATGATAATTTCAAAAGTGTCCCAATTTCTGCTTTAATTTTTAGGTAATATCCCAAAATGTATCACTAAGGTGACAGAATTTGATTTCGGAGCATAATTTTTGAACAGGAGCTTCAACCGTTTTGTGGCATATGAGAAATTCCCTAAGCCCCGGACCTGTCGATTTTGGTCAAAAATGAAAATTTCAGTAGTGCCCCAATTTCTGCTTTAATTTTTAGGTACTATCCCAAAATGTATCACTAAGGTGACAGAAGTTGATTATGGAGCATAATTTTTGAACTGGAGCTTCAACCGTTTTGTGGCATATGAGAAATTCCCTAAGCCACGGACCTGTTGATTTTGGTCAAAAATGACAATTTCAAAAGAGCCCCAATTACTGCTTTTAAGCTTAGGAACTATCCCAAAATGTATCACTAAGGTGACAGAAGTTGATTTCGGAGCATAATTTTTGAACAGGAGCTTCAACCGTTTTGTGGCGTATGAGAAATTCCCTACGCCCCGGACCTGTCGATTTTGGTCAAAAATGAAAATTTCAAAAGTGCCCCAATTTCTGCTTTAAAGTTTAGGTACTATCCCAAAATGTATCACTAAGGTGACAGAAGTTGATTTCGGAGCATCATTTTTGAACAGTAGCTTCAACCGTTTTGTGGCATATGAGAAATTCCCTAAGCCCGGACCTATAGATTTTGGTCTAAAATGAAAATTTTAAAAGTGCCCCAATTTTTGTTTTAAACTTTAGGTACTATCCCATAATGTATCACTAAGGTGACAAAAGTTGATTTCGGAGCATAATTTTTGAACAGTAGCTTTAACCGTTTTGTGGCATATGAGAAATTCCCTAAGCCCCGGACCTGTCGATTTTGGTCAAAAATTAAAATTTCAAAAGTGTCCCAATTTCTGCTTTAATTTTTAGGTACTATCCCAAAATGTATCACTAAGGAGACAGAAGTTGATTATGGAGCATAATTTTTGAACAGGAGCTTCAACCACTTTGTGGCATATGAGAAATTCCCTAAGCCCCGGACCTGTCGATTTTGGTCAAAAATGAAAATTTCAAAAGTGCCCCAATTTCTGTTTTAAACTTTAGGTAATATCCCAAAATGTATCAGTAAGGTGACAGAAGTTGATTTCGGAGCATAATTTTTGAACAGGAGCTTCAACCGTTTTGTGGCATATGAGAAATTCCCTAAGCCCTGGACCTGTCGATTTTGGTCAAAAATGATAATTTCAAAAGTGTCCCAATTTCTGCTTTAATTTTTAGGTAATATCCCAAAATGTATCACTAAGGTGACAGAATTTGATTTCGGAGCATAATTTTTGAACAGGAGCTTCAACCGTTTTGTGGCATATGAGAAATTCCCTAAGCCCCGGACCTGTCGATTTTGGTCATAAATGAAAATTTCAGTAGTGCCCCAATTTCTGCTTTAATTTTTAGGTACTATCCCAAAATGTATCACTAAGGTGACAGAAGTTGATTATGGAGCATAATTTTTGAACTGGAGCTTCAACCGTTTTGTGGCATATGAGAAATTCCCTAAGCCACGGACCTGTTGATTTTGGTCAAAAATGACAATTTCAAAAGAGCCCCAATTACTGCTTTTAAGTTTAGGAACTATCCCAAAATGTATCACTAAGGTGACAGAAGTTGATTTCGGAGCATAATTTTTGAACAGTAGCTTCAACCGTTTTGTGGAATATGAGAAATTCCCTAAGCCCCGGACCTTTCGATTTTGGTCAAAAATGAAAATTTCAAAAGTGCCCCAATTTCTGCTTTAAAGTTTAGGTACTATCCCAAAATGTATCACTAAGGTGACAGAAGTTGATTTCGGAGCATAATTTTTGAACAGGAGCTTCAACCGTTTTGTGGCATATGAGAAATTCCCTAAGCCCCGGACCTGTCGATTTTGGTCAAAAATGAAAATTTCATAAGTGCCCCAATTTCTGCTTTAAAGTTTAGGTACTAGCCCAAAATGTATCACTAAGGTGACAGAAGTTGATTTCAGAGCATAATTTTTGAACAGTAGCTTCAACCGTTTTGTGGCATATGAGAAATTCCCTAAGCCCCGGACCTGTCGATTTTGGTCAAAAATTAAAATTTCAAAAGTGTCCCAATTTCTGCTTTAATTTTTAGGTACTATCCCAAAATGTATCACTAAGGAGACAGAAGTTGATTATGGAGCATAATTTTTGAACAGGAGCTTCAACCACTTTGTGGCATATGAGAAATTCCCTAAGCCCCGGACCTGTCGATTTTGGTCCAAAATGAAAATTTCAAAAGTGCCCCAATTTCTGCTTTAAAGTTTAGGTACTATCCCAAAATGTATCACTAAGGTGACAGAAGTTGATTTCGGAGCATAATTTTTGAACAGTAGCTTCAACCGTTTTGTGGCATATGAGAAATTCCCTAAGCCCCGGACCTGTCGATTTTGGTCAAAAATTAAAATTTCAATAGTGCCCCAATTTCTGCTTTAAAGTTTAGGAACTATCCCAAAATATATCACTAAGGTGACAGAAGTTGATTTCGAAGCATAATTTTTGAACAGGAGCTTCAACCGTTTTGTGGCATATGAGAAATTCCCTAAGCCCCGGACCTGTCGATTTTGGTCAAAAATGAAAATTTCAAAAGTGCCCCAATTTCTGCTTTCATTTTTAGGTACTATCCCAAAATGTATCACTAAGGTGACAGAAGTTGATTATGGAGCATAATTTTTGAACTGGAGCTTCAACCGTTTTGTGGCATATGAGAAATTCCCTAGGCCCCGGACCTGTCAATTTTGGTCTAAAATGAAAATTTTAAAAGTGCCCCAATTTCTGTTTTAAACTTTAGGTAATATCCCAAAATGTATCAGTAAGGTGACAGAAGTTGATTTCGGAGCATAATTTTTGAACAGGAGCTTCACCCGTTTTGTGGCATATGAGAAATTCCCTAAGCCCTGGACCTGTCGATTTTGGTCAAAAATGATAATTTCAAAAGTGTCCCAATTTCTGCTTTAATTTTTAGGTAATATCCCAAAATGTATCACTAAGGTGACAGAATTTGATTTCGGAGCATAATTTTTGAACAGGAGCTTCAACCGTTTTGTGGCATATGAGAAATTCCCTAAGCCCCGGACCTGTCGATTTTGGTCAAAAATGAAAATTTCAGTAGTGCCCCAATTTCTGCTTTAATTTTTAGGTACTATCCCAAAATGTATCACTAAGGTGACAGAAGTTGATTATGGAGCATAATTTTTGAACTGGAGCTTCAACCGTTTTGTGGCATATGAGAAATTCCCTAAGCCACGGACCTGTTGATTTTGGTCAAAAATGACAATTTCAAAAGAGCCCCAATTACTGCTTTTAAGTTTAGGAACTATCCCAAAATGTATCACTAAGGTGACAGAAGTTGATTTCGGAGCATAATTTTTGAACAGGAGCTTCAACCGTTTTGTGGCGTATGAGAAATTCCCTAAGCCCCGGACCTGTCGATTTTGGTCAAAAATGAAAATTTCAAAAGTGCCCCAATTTCTGCTTTAAAGTTTAGGTACTATCCCAAAATGTATCACTAAGGTGACAGAAGTTGATTTCGGAGCATCATTTTTGAACAGTAGCTTCAACCGTTTTGTGGCATATGAGAAATTCCCTAAGCCCGGACCTATAGATTTTGGTCTAAAATGAAAATTTTAAAAGTGCCCCAATTTTTGATTTAAACTTTAGGTACTATCCCATAATGTATCACTAAGGTGACAAAAGTTGATTTCGGAGCATAATTTTTGAACAGTAGCTTCAACCGTTTTGTGGCATATGAGAAATTCCCTAAGCCCCGGACCTGTCGATTTTGGTCAAAAATTAAAATTTCAAAAGTGTCCCAATTTCTGCTTTAATTTTTAGGTACTATCCCAAAATGTATCACTAAGGAGACAGAAGTTGATTATGGAGCATAATTTTTGAACAGGAGCTTCAACCACTTTGTGGCATATGAGAAATTCCCTAAGCCCCGGACCTGTCGATTTTGGTCAAAAATGAAAATTTCAAAAGTGCCCCAATTTCTGCTTTAAAGTTTAGGTACTATCCCAAAATGTATCACTAAGGTGACAGAAGTTGATTTTGGAGCATAATTTTTGAACAGTAGCTTCAACCGTTTTGTGGCATATGAGAAATTCCCTAAGCCCCGGACCTGTCGATTTTGGTCAAAAATGAAAATTTCAAAAGTGCCCCAATTTCTGCTTTAAAGTTTAGGAACTATCCCAAAATATATCACTAAGGTGACAGAAGTTGATTTCGAAGCATAATTTTTGAACAGGAGCTTCAACCGTTTTGTGGCATATGAGAAATTCCCTAGGCCCCGGACCTGTCGATTTTGGTCAAAAATGAAAATTTCAAAAGTGCCCCAATTTCTGCTTTAAAGTTTAGGTACTATCCCAAAATGTATCACTAAGGTGACAGAAGTTGATTTCGGAGCATCATTTTTGAACAGTAGCTTCAACCGTTTTGTGGCATATGAGAAATTCCCTAAGCCCGGACCTATAGATTTTGGTCTAAAATGAAAATTTTAAAAGTGCCCCAATTTTTGATTTAAACTTTAGGTACTATCCCATAATGTATCACTAAGGTGACAGAAGTTGATTTCGGAGCATAATTTTTGAACAGTAGCTTCAACCGTTTTGTGGCATATGAGAAATTCCCTAAGCCCCGGACTTGTCGATTTTGGTCAAAAATTAAAATTTCAAAAGTGTCCCAATTTCTGCTTTAATTTTTAGGTACTATCCCAAAATGTATCACTAAGGAGACAGAAGTTGATTATGGAGCATAATTTTTGAACAGGAGCTTCAACCACTTTGTGGCATATGAGAAATTCCCTAAGCCCCGGACCTGTCGATTTTGGTCAAAAATGAAAATTTCAAAAGTGCCCCAATTTCTGCTTTAAAGTTTAGGTACTATCCCAAAATGTATCACTAAGGTGACAGAAGTTGATTTCGGAGCATAATTTTTGAACAGTAGCTTCAACCGTTTTGTGGCATATGAGAAATTCCCTAAGCCCCGGACCTGTCGATTTTGGTCAAAAATGAAAATTTCAAAAGTGCCCCAATTTCTGCTTTAAAGTTTAGGAACTATCCCAAAATATATCACTAAGGTGACAGAAGTTGATTTCGAAGCATAATTTTTGAACAGGAGCTTCAACCGTTTTGTGGCATATGAGAAATTCCCTAGGCCCCGGACCTGTCGATTTTGGTCAAAAATGAAAATTTCAAAAGTGCCCCAATTTCTGCTTTAAGGTTTAGGTACTATCCCAAAATGTATCACTAAGGTGACAGAAGTTGATTTCAGAGCATAATTTTTGAACAGTAGCTTCAACCGTTTTGTGGCATATGAGAAATTCCCTAAGCCCCGGACCTGTCGATTTTGGTCAAAAATGAAAATTTCAAAAGTGCCCCAATTTCTGCTTTAAGGTTTAGGTACTATCCCAAAATGTATCACTAAGGTGACAGAAGTTGATTTCAGAGCATAATTTTTGAACAGTAGCTTCAACCGTTTTGTGGCATATGAGAAATTCCCTAAGCCCCGGACCTGTCGATTTTGGTCAAAAATGAAAATTTCAAAAGTGCCCCAATTTCTGCTTTAAGGTTTAGGTACTATCCCAAAATGTATCACTAAGGTGACAGAAGTTGATTTCAGAGCATAATTTTTGAACAGGAGCTTCAACCGTTTTGTGGCATATGAGAAATTCCCTAGGCCCCGGACCTGTCGATTTTGGTCAAAAATGAAAATTTCAAAAGTGCCCCAATTTCTGCTTTAAGGTTTAGGTACTATCCCAAAATGTATCACTAAGGTGACAGAAGTTGATTTCAGAGCATAATTTTTGAACAGGAGCTTCAACCGTTTTGTGGCATATGAGAAATTCCCTAAGCCCCGGACCTTTCGATTTTGGTCAAAAATGAAAATTTCAAAAGTGCCCCAATTTCTGCTTTAAAGTTTAGGTACTATCCCAAAATGTATCACTAAGGTGACAGAAGTTGATTTCGGAGCATAATTTTTGAACAGTAGCTTCAACCGTTTTGTGGCATATGAGAAATTCCCTAAGCCCCGGACCTTTCGATTTTGGTCAAAAATGAAAATTTCAAAAGTGCCCCAATTTCTGCTTTAAGGTTTAGATACTTTCCCAAAATGTATCACTAAGGTGACAGAAGTTGATTTCAGAGCATAATTTTTGAACAGTAGCTTCAACCGTTTTGTGGCATATGAGAAATTCCCTAAGCCCCGGACCTGTCGATTTTGGTCAAAAATGAAAATTTCAAAAGTGCCCCAATTTCTGCTTTAAAGTTTAGGTACTATCCCAAAATGTATCACTAAGGTGACAGAAGTTGATTTCGGAGCATAATTTTTGAACAGGAGCTTCAACCGTTTTGTGGCATATGAGAAATTCCCTAAGCCCCGGACCTGTCGATTTTGGTCAAAAATGAAAATTTCAAAAGTGCCCCAATTTTTGATTTAAACTTTAGGTACTATCCCATAATGTATCACTAAGGTGACAGAAGTTGATTTCGGAGCATAATTTTTGAACAGTAGCTTCAACCGTTTTGTGGCATATGAGAAATTCCCTAAGCCCCGGACCTGTCGATTTTGGTCAAAAATTAAAATTTCAAAAGTGTCCCAATTTCTGCTTTAATTTTTAGGTACTATCCCAAAATGTATCACTAAGGAGACAGAAGTTGATTATGGAGCATAATTTTTGAACAGGAGCTTCAACCACTTTGTGGCATATGAGAAATTCCCTAAGCCCCGGACCTGTCGATTTTGGTCAAAAATGAAAATTTCAAAAGTGCCCCAATTTCTGCTTTAAAGTTTAGGTACTATCCCAAAATGTATCACTAAGGTGACAGAAGTTGATTTCGGAGCATAATTTTTGAACAGTAGCTTCAACCGTTTTGTGGCATATGAGAAATTCCCTAAGCCCCGGACCTGTCGATTTTGGTCAAAAATGAAAATTTCAAAAGTGCCCCAATTTCTGCTTTAAAGTTTAGGAACTATCCCAAAATATATCACTAAGGTGACAGAAGTTGATTTCGAAGCATAATTTTTGAACAGGAGCTTCAACCGTTTTGTGGCATATGAGAAATTCCCTAGGCCCCGGACCTGTCGATTTTGGTCAAAAATGAAAATTTCAAAAGTGCCCCAATTTCTGCTTTAAGGTTTAGGTACTATCCCAAAATGTATCACTAAGGTGACAGAAGTTGATTTCAGAGCATAATTTTTGAACAGTAGCTTCAACCGTTTTGTGGCATATGAGAAATTCCCTAAGCCCCGGACCTGTCGATTTTGGTCAAAAATGAAAATTTCAAAAGTGCCCCAATTTCTGCTTTAAGGTTTAGGTACTATCCCAAAATGTATCACTAAGGTGACAGAAGTTGATTTCAGAGCATAATTTTTGAACAGTAGCTTCAACCGTTTTGTGGCATATGAGAAATTCCCTAAGCCCCGGACCTGTCGATTTTGGTCAAAAATGAAAATTTCAAAAGTGCCCCAATTTCTGCTTTAAGGTTTAGGTACTATCCCAAAATGTATCACTAAGGTGACAGAAGTTGATTTCAGAGCATAATTTTTGAACAGGAGCTTCAACCGTTTTGTGGCATATGAGAAATTCCCTAGGCCCCGGACCTGTCGATTTTGGTCAAAAATGAAAATTTCAAAAGTGCCCCAATTTCTGCTTTAAGGTTTAGGTACTATCCCAAAATGTATCACTAAGGTGACAGAAGTTGATTTCAGAGCATAATTTTTGAACAGGAGCTTCAACCGTTTTGTGGCATATGAGAAATTCCCTAAGCCCCGGACCTTTCGATTTTGGTCAAAAATGAAAATTTCAAAAGTGCCCCAATTTCTGCTTTAAAGTTTAGGTACTATCCCAAAATGTATCACTAAGGTGACAGAAGTTGATTTCGGAGCATAATTTTTGAACAGTAGCTTCAACCGTTTTGTGGCATATGAGAAATTCCCTAAGCCCCGGACCTTTCGATTTTGGTCAAAAATGAAAATTTCAAAAGTGCCCCAATTTCTGCTTTAAGGTTTAGATACTTTCCCAAAATGTATCACTAAGGTGACAGAAGTTGATTTCAGAGCATAATTTTTGAACAGTAGCTTCAACCGTTTTGTGGCATATGAGAAATTCCCTAAGCCCCGGACCTGTCGATTTTGGTCAAAAATGAAAATTTCAAAAGTGCCCCAATTTCTGCTTTAAAGTTTAGGTACTATCCCAAAATGTATCACTAAGGTGACAGAAGTTGATTTCGGAGCATAATTTTTGAACAGGAGCTTCAACCGTTTTGTGGCATATGAGAAATTCCCTAAGCCCCGGACCTGTCGATTTTGGTCAAAAATGAAAATTTCAAAAGTGCCCCAATTTTTGATTTAAACTTTAGGTACTATCCCATAATGTATCACTAAGGTGACAGAAGTTGATTTCGGAGCATAATTTTTGAACAGTAGCTTCAACCGTTTTGTGGCATATGAGAAATTCCCTAAGCCCCGGACCTGTCGATTTTGGTCAAAAATTAAAATTTCAAAAGTGTCCCAATTTCTGCTTTAATTTTTAGGTACTATCCCAAAATGTATCACTAAGGAGACAGAAGTTGATTATGGAGCATAATTTTTGAACAGGAGCTTCAACCACTTTGTGGCATATGAGAAATTCCCTAAGCCCGATTTTGGTCAAAAATGAAAATTTCAAAAGTGCCCCAATTTCTGCTTTAAAGTTTAGGTACTATCCCAAAATGTATCACTAAGGTGACAGAAGTTGATTTCAGAGCATAATTTTTGAACAGTAGCTTCAACCGTTTTGTGGCATATGAGAAATTCCCTAAGCCCTGGACCTGTCGATTTTGGTCAAAAATGATAATTTCAAAAGTGTCCCAATTTCTGCTTTAATTTTTAGGTAATATCCCAAAATGTATCACTAAGGTGACAGAATTTGATTTCGGAGCATAATTTTTGAACAGGAGCTTCAACCGTTTTGTGGCATATGAGAAATTCCCTAAGCCCCGGACCTGTCGATTTTGGTCAAAAATGAAAATTTCAAAAGAGCCCCAATTACTGCTTTTAAGTTTAGGAACTATCCCAAAATGTATCACTAAGGTGACAGAAGTTGATTTCGGAGCATAATTTTTGAACAGGAGCTTCAACCGTTTTGTGGCGTATGAGAAATTCCCTAAGCCCCGGACCTGTCGATTTTGGTCAAAAATGAAAATTTCAAAAGTGCCCCAATTTCTGCTTTAAAGTTTAGGTACTATCCCAAAATGTATCACTAAGGTGACAGAAGTTGATTTCGGAGCATCATTTTTGAACAGTAGCTTCAACCGTTTTGTGGCATATGAGAAATTCCCTAAGCCCGGACCTATAGATTTTGGTCTAAAATGACAATTTTAAAAGTGCCCCAATTTTTGATTTAAACTTTAGGTACTATCCCATAATGTATCACTAAGGTGACAGAAGTTGATTTCGGAGCATAATTTTTGAACAGTAGCTTCAACCGTTTTGTGGCATATGAGAAATTCCCTAAGCCCCGGACCTGTCGATTTTGGTCAAAAATTAAAGTTTCAAAAGTGTCCCAATTTCTGCTTTAATTTTTAGGTACTATCCCAAAATGTATCACTAAGGAGACAGAAGTTGATTATGGAGCATAATTTTTGAACAGGAGCTTCAACCACTTTGTGGCATATGAGAAATTCCCTAAGCCCCGGACCTGTCGATTTTGGTCAAAAATGAAAATTTCAAAAGTGCCCCAATTTCTGCTTTAAAGTTTAGGTACTATCCCATAATGTATCACTAAGGTGACAGAAGTTGATTTCGGAGCATAATTTTTGAACAGTAGCTTCAACCGTTTTGTGGCATATGAGAAATTCCCTAAGCCCCGGACCTGTCGATTTTGGTCAAAAATGAAAATTTCAAAAGTGCCCCAATTTCTGCTTTAAAGTTTAGGAACTATCCCAAAATATATCACTAAGGTGACAGAAGTTGATTTCGAAGCATAATTTTTGAACAGGAGCTTCAACCGTTTTGTGGCATATGAGAAATTCCCTAGGCCCCGGACCTGTCGATTTTGGTCAAAAATGAAAATTTCAAAAGTGCCCCAATTTCTGCTTTAAGGTTTAGGTACTATCCCAAAATGTATCACTAAGGTGACAGAAGTTGATTTCAGAGCATAATTTTTGAACAGTAGCTTCAACCGTTTTGTGGCATATGAGAAATTCCCTAAGCCCCGGACCTGTCGATTTTGGTCAAAAATGAAAATTTCAAAAGTGCCCCAATTTCTGCTTTAAGGTTTAGGTACTATCCCAAAATGTATCACTAAGGTGACAGAAGTTGATTTCAGAGCATAATTTTTGAACAGTAGCTTCAACCGTTTTGTGGCATATGAGAAATTCCCTAAGCCCCGGACCTGTCGATTTTGGTCAAAAATGAAAATTTCAAAAGTGCCCCAATTTCTGCTTTAAGGTTTAGGTACTATCCCAAAATGTATCACTAAGGTGACAGAAGTTGATTTCAGAGCATAATTTTTGAACAGGAGCTTCAACCGTTTTGTGGCATATGAGAAATTCCCTAGGCCCCGGACCTGTCGATTTTGGTCAAAAATGAAAATTTCAAAAGTGCCCCAATTTCTGCTTTAAGGTTTAGGTACTATCCCAAAATGTATCACTAAGGTGACAGAAGTTGATTTCAGAGCATAATTTTTGAACAGGAGCTTCAACCGTTTTGTGGCATATGAGAAATTCCCTAAGCCCCGGACCTTTCGATTTTGGTCAAAAATGAAAATTTCAAAAGTGCCCCAATTTCTGCTTTAAGGTTTAGGTACTATCCCAAAATGTATCACTAAGGTGACAGAAGTTGATTTCAGAGCATAATTTTTGAACAGTAGCTTCAACCGTTTTGTGGCATATGAGAAATTCCCTAAGCCCCGGACCTGTCGATTTTGGTCAAAAATGAAAATTTCAAAAGTGCCCCAATTTCTGCTTTAAAGTTTAGGTACTATCCCAAAATGTATCACTAAGGTGACAGAAGTTGATTTCGGAGCATAATTTTTGAACAGTAGCTTCAACCGTTTTGTGGCATATGAGAAATTCCCTAAGCCCCGGACCTTTCGATTTTGGTCAAAAATGAAAATTTCAAAAGTGCCCCAATTTCTGCTTTAAGGTTTAGATACTTTCCCAAAATGTATCACTAAGGTGACAGAAGTTGATTTCAGAGCATAATTTTTGAACAGTAGCTTCAACCGTTTTGTGGCATATGAGAAATTCCCTAAGCCCCGGACCTGTCGATTTTGGTCAAAAATGAAAATTTCAAAAGTGCCCCAATTTCTGCTTTAAAGTTTAGGTACTATCCCAAAATGTATCACTAAGGTGACAGAAGTTGATTTCGGAGCATAATTTTTGAACAGGAGCTTCAACCGTTTTGTGGCATATGAGAAATTCCCTAAGCCCCGGACCTGTCGATTTTGGTCAAAAATGAAAATTTCAAAAGTGCCCCAATTTTTGATTTAAACTTTAGGTACTATCCCATAATGTATCACTAAGGTGACAGAAGTTGATTTCGGAGCATAATTTTTGAACAGTAGCTTCAACCGTTTTGTGGCATATGAGAAATTCCCTAAGCCCCGGACCTGTCGATTTTGGTCAAAAATTAAAATTTCAAAAGTGTCCCAATTTCTGCTTTAATTTTTAGGTACTATCCCAAAATGTATCACTAAGGAGACAGAAGTTGATTATGGAGCATAATTTTTGAACAGGAGCTTCAACCACTTTGTGGCATATGAGAAATTCCCTAAGCCCGATTTTGGTCAAAAATGAAAATTTCAAAAGTGCCCCAATTTCTGCTTTAAAGTTTAGGTACTATCCCAAAATGTATCACTAAGGTGACAGAAGTTGATTTCAGAGCATAATTTTTGAACAGTAGCTTCAACCGTTTTGTGGCATATGAGAAATTCCCTAAGCCCTGGACCTGTCGATTTTGGTCAAAAATGATAATTTCAAAAGTGTCCCAATTTCTGCTTTAATTTTTAGGTAATATCCCAAAATGTATCACTAAGGTGACAGAATTTGATTTCGGAGCATAATTTTTGAACAGGAGCTTCAACCGTTTTGTGGCATATGAGAAATTCCCTAAGCCCCGGACCTGTCGATTTTGGTCAAAAATGAAAATTTCAAAAGAGCCCCAATTACTGCTTTTAAGTTTAGGAACTATCCCAAAATGTATCACTAAGGTGACAGAAGTTGATTTCGGAGCATAATTTTTGAACAGGAGCTTCAACCGTTTTGTGGCGTATGAGAAATTCCCTAAGCCCCGGACCTGTCGATTTTGGTCAAAAATGAAAATTTCAAAAGTGCCCCAATTTCTGCTTTAAAGTTTAGGTACTATCCCAAAATGTATCACTAAGGTGACAGAAGTTGATTTCGGAGCATCATTTTTGAACAGTAGCTTCAACCGTTTTGTGGCATATGAGAAATTCCCTAAGCCCGGACCTATAGATTTTGGTCTAAAATGACAATTTTAAAAGTGCCCCAATTTTTGATTTAAACTTTAGGTACTATCCCATAATGTATCACTAAGGTGACAGAAGTTGATTTCGGAGCATAATTTTTGAACAGTAGCTTCAACCGTTTTGTGGCATATGAGAAATTCCCTAAGCCCCGGACCTGTCGATTTTGGTCAAAAATTAAAGTTTCAAAAGTGTCCCAATTTCTGCTTTAATTTTTAGGTACTATCCCAAAATGTATCACTAAGGAGACAGAAGTTGATTATGGAGCATAATTTTTGAACAGGAGCTTCAACCACTTTGTGGCATATGAGAAATTCCCTAAGCCCCGGACCTGTCGATTTTGGTCAAAAATGAAAATTTCAAAAGTGCCCCAATTTCTGCTTTAAAGTTTAGGTACTATCCCAAAATGTATCACTAAGGTGACAGAAGTTGATTTCGGAGCATAATTTTTGAACAGTAGCTTCAACCGTTTTGTGGCATATGAGAAATTCCCTAAGCCCCGGACCTGTCGATTTTGGTCAAAAAATGAAAATTTCAAAAGTGCCCCAATTTCTGCTTTAAAGTTTAGGAACTATCCCAAAATATATCACTAAGGTGAGAGAAGTTGATTTCGAAGCATAATTTTTGAACAGGAGCTTCAACCGTTTTGTGGCATATGAGAAATTCCCTAGGCCCCGGACCTGTCGATTTTGGTCAAAAATGAAAATTTCAAAAGTGCCCCAATTTCTGCTTTAAAGTTTAGGTACTATCCCAAAATGTATCACTAAGGTGACAGAAGTTGATTTCGGAGCATCATTTTTGAACAGTAGCTTCAACCGTTTTGTGGCATATGAGAAATTCCCTAAGCCCGGACCTATAGATTTTGGTCTAAAATGAAAATTTTAAAAGTGCCCCAATTTTTGATTTAAACTTTAGGTACTATCCCATAATGTATCACTAAGGTGACAGAAGTTGATTTCGGAGCATAATTTTTGAACAGTAGCTTCAACCGTTTTGTGGCATATGAGAAATTCCCTAAGCCCCGGACCTGTCGATTTTGGTCAAAAATTAAAATTTCAAAAGTGTCCCAATTTCTGCTTTAATTTTTAGGTACTATCCCAAAATGTATCACTAAGGAGACAGAAGTTGATTATGGAGCATAATTTTTGAACAGGAGCTTCAACCACTTTGTGGCATATGAGAAATTCCCTAAGCCCCGGACCTGTCGATTTTGGTCAAAAATGAAAATTTCAAAAGTGCCCCAATTTCTGCTTTAAAGTTTAGGAACTATCCCAAAATATATCACTAAGGTGACAGAAGTTGATTTCGAAGCATAATTTTTGAACAGGAGCTTCAACCGTTTTGTGGCATATGAGAAATTCCCTAGGCCCCGGACCTGTCGATTTTGGTCAAAAATGAAAATTTCAAAAGTGCCCCAATTTCTGCTTTAAGGTTTAGGTACTATCCCAAAATGTATCACTAAGGTGACAGAAGTTGATTTCAGAGCATAATTTTTGAACAGTAGCTTCAACCGTTTTGTGGCATATGAGAAATTCCCTAAGCCCCGGACCTGTCGATTTTGGTCAAAAATGAAAATTTCAAAAGTGCCCCAATTTCTGCTTTAAGGTTTAGGTACTATCCCAAAATGTATCACTAAGGTGACAGAAGTTGATTTCAGAGCATAATTTTTGAACAGTAGCTTCAACCGTTTTGTGGCATATGAGAAATTCCCTAAGCCCCGGACCTGTCGATTTTGGTCAAAAATGAAAATTTCAAAAGTGCCCCAATTTCTGCTTTAAGGTTTAGGTACTATCCCAAAATGTATCACTAAGGTGACAGAAGTTGATTTCAGAGCATAATTTTTGAACAGGAGCTTCAACCGTTTTGTGGCATATGAGAAATTCCCTAGGCCCCGGACCTGTCGATTTTGGTCAAAAATGAAAATTTCAAAAGTGCCCCAATTTCTGCTTTAAGGTTTAGGTACTATCCCAAAATGTATCACTAAGGTGACAGAAGTTGATTTCAGAGCATAATTTTTGAACAGGAGCTTCAACCGTTTTGTGGCATATGAGAAATTCCCTAAGCCCCGGACCTTTCGATTTTGGTCAAAAATGAAAATTTCAAAAGTGCCCCAATTTCTGCTTTAAGGTTTAGGTACTATCCCAAAATGTATCACTAAGGTGACAGAAGTTGATTTCAGAGCATAATTTTTGAACAGTAGCTTCAACCGTTTTGTGGCATATGAGAAATTCCCTAAGCCCCGGACCTGTCGATTTTGGTCAAAAATGAAAATTTCAAAAGTGCCCCAATTTCTGCTTTAAAGTTTAGGTACTATCCCAAAATGTATCACTAAGGTGACAGAAGTTGATTTCGGAGCATAATTTTTGAACAGGAGCTTCAACCGTTTTGTGGCATATGAGAAATTCCCTAAGCCCCGGACCTGTCGATTTTGGTCAAAAATGAAAATTTCAAAAGTGCCCCAATTTTTGATTTAAACTTTAGGTACTATCCCATAATGTATCACTAAGGTGACAGAAGTTGATTTCGGAGCATAATTTTTGAACAGTAGCTTCAACCGTTTTGTGGCATATGAGAAATTCCCTAAGCCCCGGACCTGTCGATTTTGGTCAAAAATTAAAATTTCAAAAGTGTCCCAATTTCTGCTTTAATTTTTAGGTACTATCCCAAAATGTATCACTAAGGAGACAGAAGTTGATTATGGAGCATAATTTTTGAACAGGAGCTTCAACCACTTTGTGGCATATGAGAAATTCCCTAAGCCCGATTTTGGTCAAAAATGAAAATTTCAAAAGTGCCCCAATTTCTGCTTTAAAGTTTAGGTACTATCCCAAAATGTATCACTAAGGTGACAGAAGTTGATTTCAGAGCATAATTTTTGAACAGTAGCTTCAACCGTTTTGTGGCATATGAGAAATTCCCTAAGCCCTGGACCTGTCGATTTTGGTCAAAAATGATAATTTCAAAAGTGTCCCAATTTCTGCTTTAATTTTTAGGTAATATCCCAAAATGTATCACTAAGGTGACAGAATTTGATTTCGGAGCATAATTTTTGAACAGGAGCTTCAACCGTTTTGTGGCATATGAGAAATTCCCTAAGCCCCGGACCTGTCGATTTTGGTCAAAAATGAAAATTTCAAAAGAGCCCCAATTACTGCTTTTAAGTTTAGGAACTATCCCAAAATGTATCACTAAGGTGACAGAAGTTGATTTCGGAGCATAATTTTTGAACAGGAGCTTCAACCGTTTTGTGGCGTATGAGAAATTCCCTAAGCCCCGGACCTGTCGATTTTGGTCAAAAATGAAAATTTCAAAAGTGCCCCAATTTCTGCTTTAAAGTTTAGGTACTATCCCAAAATGTATCACTAAGGTGACAGAAGTTGATTTCGGAGCATCATTTTTGAACAGTAGCTTCAACCGTTTTGTGGCATATGAGAAATTCCCTAAGCCCGGACCTATAGATTTTGGTCTAAAATGACAATTTTAAAAGTGCCCCAATTTTTGATTTAAACTTTAGGTACTATCCCATAATGTATCACTAAGGTGACAGAAGTTGATTTCGGAGCATAATTTTTGAACAGTAGCTTCAACCGTTTTGTGGCATATGAGAAATTCCCTAAGCCCCGGACCTGTCGATTTTGGTCAAAAAATGAAAATTTCAAAAGTGCCCCAATTTCTGCTTTAAAGTTTAGGAACTATCCCAAAATATATCACTAAGGTGAGAGAAGTTGATTTCGAAGCATAATTTTTGAACAGGAGCTTCAACCGTTTTGTGGCATATGAGAAATTCCCTAGGCCCCGGACCTGTCGATTTTGGTCAAAAATGAAAATTTCAAAAGTGCCCCAATTTCTGCTTTAAAGTTTAGGTACTATCCCAAAATGTATCACTAAGGTGACAGAAGTTGATTTCGGAGCATCATTTTTGAACAGTAGCTTCAACCGTTTTGTGGCATATGAGAAATTCCCTAAGCCCGGACCTATAGATTTTGGTCTAAAATGAAAATTTTAAAAGTGCCCCAATTTTTGATTTAAACTTTAGGTACTATCCCATAATGTATCACTAAGGTGACAGAAGTTGATTTCGGAGCATAATTTTTGAACAGTAGCTTCAACCGTTTTGTGGCATATGAGAAATTCCCTAAGCCCCGGACCTGTCGATTTTGGTCAAAAATTAAAATTTCAAAAGTGTCCCAATTTCTGCTTTAATTTTTAGGTACTATCCCAAAATGTATCACTAAGGAGACAGAAGTTGATTATGGAGCATAATTTTTGAACAGGAGCTTCAACCACTTTGTGGCATATGAGAAATTCCCTAAGCCCCGGACCTGTCGATTTTGGTCAAAAATGAAAATTTCAAAAGTGCCCCAATTTCTGCTTTAAAGTTTAGGAACTATCCCAAAATATATCACTAAGGTGACAGAAGTTGATTTCGAAGCATAATTTTTGAACAGGAGCTTCAACCGTTTTGTGGCATATGAGAAATTCCCTAGGCCCCGGACCTGTCGATTTTGGTCAAAAATGAAAATTTCAAAAGTGCCCCAATTTCTGCTTTAAGGTTTAGGTACTATCCCAAAATGTATCACTAAGGTGACAGAAGTTGATTTCAGAGCATAATTTTTGAACAGTAGCTTCAACCGTTTTGTGGCATATGAGAAATTCCCTAAGCCCCGGACCTGTCGATTTTGGTCAAAAATGAAAATTTCAAAAGTGCCCCAATTTCTGCTTTAAGGTTTAGGTACTATCCCAAAATGTATCACTAAGGTGACAGAAGTTGATTTCAGAGCATAATTTTTGAACAGTAGCTTCAACCGTTTTGTGGCATATGAGAAATTCCCTAAGCCCCGGACCTGTCGATTTTGGTCAAAAATGAAAATTTCAAAAGTGCCCCAATTTCTGCTTTAAGGTTTAGGTACTATCCCAAAATGTATCACTAAGGTGACAGAAGTTGATTTCAGAGCATAATTTTTGAACAGGAGCTTCAACCGTTTTGTGGCATATGAGAAATTCCCTAGGCCCCGGACCTGTCGATTTTGGTCAAAAATGAAAATTTCAAAAGTGCCCCAATTTCTGCTTTAAGGTTTAGGTACTATCCCAAAATGTATCACTAAGGTGACAGAAGTTGATTTCAGAGCATAATTTTTGAACAGGAGCTTCAACCGTTTTGTGGCATATGAGAAATTCCCTAAGCCCCGGACCTTTCGATTTTGGTCAAAAATGAAAATTTCAAAAGTGCCCCAATTTCTGCTTTAAGGTTTAGGTACTATCCCAAAATGTATCACTAAGGTGACAGAAGTTGATTTCAGAGCATAATTTTTGAACAGTAGCTTCAACCGTTTTGTGGCATATGAGAAATTCCCTAAGCCCCGGACCTGTCGATTTTGGTCAAAAATGAAAATTTCAAAAGTGCCCCAATTTCTGCTTTAAAGTTTAGGTACTATCCCAAAATGTATCACTAAGGTGACAGAAGTTGATTTCGGAGCATAATTTTTGAACAGTAGCTTCAACCGTTTTGTGGCATATGAGAAATTCCCTAAGCCCCGGACCTGTCGATTTTGGTCAAAAATGAAAATTTCAAAAGTGCCCCAATTTCTGCTTTAAAGTTTAGGTACTATCCCAAAATGTATCACTAAGGTGACAGAAGTTGATTTCGGAGCATAATTTTTGAACAGGAGCTTCAACCGTTTTGTGGCATATGAGAAATTCCCTAAGCCCCGGACCTGTCGATTTTGGTCAAAAATGAAAATTTCAAAAGTGCCCCAATTTTTGATTTAAACTTTAGGTACTATCCCATAATGTATCACTAAGGTGACAGAAGTTGATTTCGGAGCATAATTTTTGAACAGTAGCTTCAACCGTTTTGTGGCATATGAGAAATTCCCTAAGCCCCGGACCTGTCGATTTTGGTCAAAAATTAAAATTTCAAAAGTGTCCCAATTTCTGCTTTAATTTTTAGGTACTATCCCAAAATGTATCACTAAGGAGACAGAAGTTGATTATGGAGCATAATTTTTGAACAGGAGCTTCAACCACTTTGTGGCATATGAGAAATTCCCTAAGCCCGATTTTGGTCAAAAATGAAAATTTCAAAAGTGCCCCAATTTCTGCTTTAAAGTTTAGGTACTATCCCAAAATGTATCACTAAGGTGACAGAAGTTGATTTCAGAGCATAATTTTTGAACAGTAGCTTCAACCGTTTTGTGGCATATGAGAAATTCCCTAAGCCCTGGACCTGTCGATTTTGGTCAAAAATGATAATTTCAAAAGTGTCCCAATTTCTGCTTTAATTTTTAGGTAATATCCCAAAATGTATCACTAAGGTGACAGAATTTGATTTCGGAGCATAATTTTTGAACAGGAGCTTCAACCGTTTTGTGGCATATGAGAAATTCCCTAAGCCCCGGACCTGTCGATTTTGGTCAAAAATGAAAATTTCAAAAGAGCCCCAATTACTGCTTTTAAGTTTAGGAACTATCCCAAAATGTATCACTAAGGTGACAGAAGTTGATTTCGGAGCATAATTTTTGAACAGGAGCTTCAACCGTTTTGTGGCGTATGAGAAATTCCCTAAGCCCCGGACCTGTCGATTTTGGTCAAAAATGAAAATTTCAAAAGTGCCCCAATTTCTGCTTTAAAGTTTAGGTACTATCCCAAAATGTATCACTAAGGTGACAGAAGTTGATTTCGGAGCATCATTTTTGAACAGTAGCTTCAACCGTTTTGTGGCATATGAGAAATTCCCTAAGCCCGGACCTATAGATTTTGGTCTAAAATGACAATTTTAAAAGTGCCCCAATTTTTGATTTAAACTTTAGGTACTATCCCATAATGTATCACTAAGGTGACAGAAGTTGATTTCGGAGCATAATTTTTGAACAGTAGCTTCAACCGTTTTGTGGCATATGAGAAATTCCCTAAGCCCCGGACCTGTCGATTTTGGTCAAAAAATGAAAATTTCAAAAGTGCCCCAATTTCTGCTTTAAAGTTTAGGAACTATCCCAAAATATATCACTAAGGTGAGAGAAGTTGATTTCGAAGCATAATTTTTGAACAGGAGCTTCAACCGTTTTGTGGCATATGAGAAATTCCCTAGGCCCCGGAACTGTCGATTTTGGTCAAAAATGAAAATTTCAAAAGTGCCCCAATTTCTGCTTTAAAGTTTAGGTACTATCCCAAAATGTATCACTAAGGTGACAGAAGTTGATTTCGGAGCATCATTTTTGAACAGTAGCTTCAACCGTTTTGTGGCATATGAGAAATTCCCTAAGCCCGGACCTATAGATTTTGGTCTAAAATGAAAATTTTAAAAGTGCCCCAATTTTTGATTTAAACTTTAGGTACTATCCCATAATGTATCACTAAGGTGACAGAAGTTGATTTCGGAGCATAATTTTTGAACAGTAGCTTCAACCGTTTTGTGGCATATGAGAAATTCCCTAAGCCCCGGACCTGTCGATTTTGGTCAAAAATTAAAATTTCAAAAGTGTCCCAATTTCTGCTTTAATTTTTAGGTACTATCCCAAAATGTATCACTAAGGAGACAGAAGTTGATTATGGAGCATAATTTTTGAACAGGAGCTTCAACCACTTTGTGGCATATGAGAAATTCCCTAAGCCCCGGACCTGTCGATTTTGGTCAAAAATGAAAATTTCAAAAGTGCCCCAATTTCTGCTTTAAAGTTTAGGAACTATCCCAAAATATATCACTAAGGTGACAGAAGTTGATTTCGAAGCATAATTTTTGAACAGGAGCTTCAACCGTTTTGTGGCATATGAGAAATTCCCTAGGCCCCGGACCTGTCGATTTTGGTCAAAAATGAAAATTTCAAAAGTGCCCCAATTTCTGCTTTAAGGTTTAGGTACTATCCCAAAATGTATCACTAAGGTGACAGAAGTTGATTTCAGAGCATAATTTTTGAACAGTAGCTTCAACCGTTTTGTGGCATATGAGAAATTCCCTAAGCCCCGGACCTGTCGATTTTGGTCAAAAATGAAAATTTCAAAAGTGCCCCAATTTCTGCTTTAAGGTTTAGGTACTATCCCAAAATGTATCACTAAGGTGACAGAAGTTGATTTCAGAGCATAATTTTTGAACAGTAGCTTCAACCGTTTTGTGGCATATGAGAAATTCCCTAAGCCCCGGACCTGTCGATTTTGGTCAAAAATGAAAATTTCAAAAGTGCCCCAATTTCTGCTTTAAGGTTTAGGTACTATCCCAAAATGTATCACTAAGGTGACAGAAGTTGATTTCAGAGCATAATTTTTGAACAGGAGCTTCAACCGTTTTGTGGCATATGAGAAATTCCCTAGGCCCCGGACCTGTCGATTTTGGTCAAAAATGAAAATTTCAAAAGTGCCCCAATTTCTGCTTTAAGGTTTAGGTACTATCCCAAAATGTATCACTAAGGTGACAGAAGTTGATTTCAGAGCATAATTTTTGAACAGGAGCTTCAACCGTTTTGTGGCATATGAGAAATTCCCTAAGCCCCGGACCTTTCGATTTTGGTCAAAAATGAAAATTTCAAAAGTGCCCCAATTTCTGCTTTAAGGTTTAGGTACTATCCCAAAATGTATCACTAAGGTGACAGAAGTTGATTTCAGAGCATAATTTTTGAACAGTAGCTTCAACCGTTTTGTGGCATATGAGAAATTCCCTAAGCCCCGGACCTGTCGATTTTGGTCAAAAATGAAAATTTCAAAAGTGCCCCAATTTCTGCTTTAAAGTTTAGGTACTATCCCAAAATGTATCACTAAGGTGACAGAAGTTGATTTCGGAGCATAATTTTTGAACAGTAGCTTCAACCGTTTTGTGGCATATGAGAAATTCCCTAAGCCCCGGACCTGTCGATTTTGGTCAAAAATGAAAATTTCAAAAGTGCCCCAATTTCTGCTTTAAAGTTTAGGTACTATCCCAAAATGTATCACTAAGGTGACAGAAGTTGATTTCGGAGCATAATTTTTGAACAGGAGCTTCAACCGTTTTGTGGCATATGAGAAATTCCCTAAGCCCCGGACCTGTCGATTTTGGTCAAAAATGAAAATTTCAAAAGTGCCCCAATTTTTGATTTAAACTTTAGGTACTATCCCATAATGTATCACTAAGGTGACAGAAGTTGATTTCGGAGCATAATTTTTGAACAGTAGCTTCAACCGTTTTGTGGCATATGAGAAATTCCCTAAGCCCCGGACCTGTCGATTTTGGTCAAAAATTAAAATTTCAAAAGTGTCCCAATTTCTGCTTTAATTTTTAGGTACTATCCCAAAATGTATCACTAAGGAGACAGAAGTTGATTATGGAGCATAATTTTTGAACAGGAGCTTCAACCACTTTGTGGCATATGAGAAATTCCCTAAGCCCGATTTTGGTCAAAAATGAAAATTTCAAAAGTGCCCCAATTTCTGCTTTAAAGTTTAGGTACTATCCCAAAATGTATCACTAAGGTGACAGAAGTTGATTTCAGAGCATAATTTTTGAACAGTAGCTTCAACCGTTTTGTGGCATATGAGAAATTCCCTAAGCCCTGGACCTGTCGATTTTGGTCAAAAATGATAATTTCAAAAGTGTCCCAATTTCTGCTTTAATTTTTAGGTAATATCCCAAAATGTATCACTAAGGTGACAGAATATGATTTCGGAGCATAATTTTTGAACAGGAGCTTCAACCGTTTTGTGGCATATGAGAAATTCCCTAAGCCCCGGACCTGTCGATTTTGGTCAAAAATGAAAATTTCAAAAGTGCCCCAATTTCTGCTTTAAAGTTTAGGTACTATCCCAAAATGTATCACTAAGGTGACAGAAGTTGATTTCGGAGCATCATTTTTGAACAGTAGCTTCAACCGTTTAGTGGCATATGAGAAATTCCCTAAGCCCGGACCTATAGATTTTGGTCTAAAATGACAATTTTAAAAGTGCCCCAATTTTTGATTTAAACTTTAGGTACTATCCCATAATGTATCACTAAGGTGACAGAAGTTGATTTCGGAGCATAATTTTTGAACAGTAGCTTCAACCGTTTTGTGGCATATGAGAAATTCCCTAAGCCCCGGACCTGTCGATTTTGGTCAAAAATTAAAATGTCAAAAGTGTCCCAATTTCTGCTTTAATTTTTAGGTACTATCCCAAAATGTATCACTAAGGAGACAGAAGTTGATTATGGAGCATAATTTTTGAACAGGAGCTTCAACCACTTTGTGGCATATGAGAAATTCCCTAAGCCCCGGACCTGTCGATTTTGGTCAAAAATGAAAATTTCAAAAGTGCCCCAATTTCTGCTTTAAAGTTTAGGTACTATCCCAAAATGTATCACTAAGGTGACAGAAGTTGATTTCAGAGCATAATGTTTGAACAGTAGCTTCAACCGTTTTGTGGCATATGAGAAATTCCCTAAGCCCCAGACCTGTCGATTTTGGTCAAAAATGAAAATTTCAAAAATGCCCCAATTTCTTCTCTAAAGTTTAGGTACTATCCCAAAATGTATCACTAAGGTGACAGAAGTTGATTTCGGAGCACAATTTTTGAACAGTAGCTTCAACCGTTTTGTGGCATATATGAAATTCCCTAAGCCCCGGACCTGTCGATTTTGGTCAAAAATTAAAATTTCAAAAGTGTCCCAATTTCTGCTTTAATTTTTAGGTACTATCCCAAAATGTATCACTAAGGAGACAGAAGTTGATTATGGAGCATAATTTTTGAACAGGAGCTTCAACCACTTTGTGGCATATGAGAAATTCCCTAAGCCCCGGACCTGTCGATTTTGGTCAAAAATGAAAATTTCAAAAGTGCCCCAATTTCTGCTTTAAAGTTTAGGTACTATCCCAAAATGTATCACTAAGGTGACAGAAGTTGATTTCGGAGCATCATTTTTGAACAGGAGCTTCAACCGTTTTGTGGCATATGAGAAATTCCCTAAGCCCGGACCTATAGATTTTGGTCTAAAATGAAAATTTTAAAAGTGCCCCAATTTTTGATTTAAACTTTAGGTACTATCCCATAATGTATCACTAAGGTGACAGAAGTTGATTTCGGAGCATAATTTTTGAACAGTAGCTTCAACCGTTTTGTGGCATATGAGAAATTCCCTAAGCCCCGGACCTGTCGATTTTGGTCAAAAATGAAAATTTCAAAAGTGCCCCAATTTCTGCTTTAAGGTTTAGGTACTATCCCAAAATGTATCACTAAGGTGACAGAAGTTGATTTCAGAGCATAATTTTTGAACAGTAGCTTCAACCGTTTTGTGGCATATGAGAAATTCCCTAAGCCCCGGATCTGTCGATTTTGGTCAAAAATGAAAATTTCAAAAGTGCCCCAATTTCTGCTTTAAGGTTTAGGTACTATCCCAAAATGTATCACTAAGGTGACAGAAGTTGATTTCAGAGCATAATTTTTGAACAGGAGCTTCAACCGTTTTGTGGCATATGAGAAATTCCCTAGGCCCCGGACCTGTCGATTTTGGTCAAAAATGAAAATTTCAAAAGTGCCCCAATTTCTGCTTTAAGGTTTAGGTACTATCCCAAAATGTATCACTAAGGTGACAGAAGTTGATTTCAGAGCATAATTTTTGAACAGTAGCTTCAACCGTTTTGTGGCATATGAGAAATTCCCTAAGCCCCGGACCTGTCGATTTTGGTCAAAAATGAAAATTTCAAAAGTGCCCCAATTTTTGATTTAAACTTTAGGTACTATCCCATAATGTATCACTAAGGTGACAGAAGTTGATTTCGGAGCATAATTTTTGAACAGTAGCTTCAACCGTTTTGTGGCATATGAGAAATTCCCTAAGCCCCGGACCTGTCGATTTTGGTCAAAAATTTAAATTTCAAAAGTGTCCCAATTTCTGCTTTAATTTTTAGGTACTATCCCAAAATGTATCACTAAGGAGACAGAAGTTGATTATGGAGCATAATTTTTGAACAGGAGCTTCAACCACTTTGTGGCATATGAGAAATTCCCTAAGCCCGATTTTGGTCAAAAATGAAAATTTCAAAAGTGCCCCAATTTCTGCTTTAAAGTTTAGGTACTATCCCAAAATGTATCACTAAGGTGACAGAAGTTGATTTCAGAGCATAATTTTGAACAGTAGCTTCAACCGTTTTGTGGCATATGAGAAATTCCCTAAGCCCTGGACCTGTCGATTTTGGTCAAAAATGATAATTTCAAAAGTGTCCCAATTTCTGCTTTAATTTTTAGGTAATATCCCAAAATGTATCACTAAGGTGACAGAATTTGATTTCGGAGCATAATTTTTGAACAGGAGCTTCAACCGTTTTGTGGCATATGAGAAATTCCCTAAGCCCCGGACCTGTCGATTTTGGTCAAAATTGAAAATTTCAAAAGTGCCCCAATTTCTGCTTTAAAGTTTAGGTACTATCCCAAAATGTATCACTAAGGTGACAGAAGTTGATTTCGGAGCATCATTTTTGAACAGTAGCTTCAACCGTTTTGTGGCATATGAGAAATTCCCTAAGCCCGGACCTATAGATTTTGGTCTAAAATGACAATTTTAAAAGTGCCCCAATTTTTGATTTAAACTTTAGGTACTATCCCATAATGTATCACTAAGGTGACAGAAGTTGATTTCGGAGCATAATTTTTGAACAGTAGCTTCAACCGTTTTGTGGCATATGAGAAATTCCCTAAGCCCCGGACCTGTCGATTTTGGTCAAAAATTAAAATTTCAAAAGTGTCCCAATTTCTGCTTTAATTTTTAGGTACTATCCCAAAATGTATCACTAAGGAGACAGAAGTTGATTATGGAGCATCATTTTTGAACAGGAGCTTCAACCACTTTGTGGCATATGAGAAATTCCCTAAGCCCCGGACCTGTCGATTTTGGTCAAAAATGAAAATTTCAAAAGTGCCCCAATTTCTGCTTTAAAGTTTAGGTACTATCCCAAAATGTATCACTAAGGTGACAGAAGTTGATTTCAGAGCATAATGTTTGAACAGTAGCTTCAACCGTTTTGTGGCATATGAGAAATTCCCTAAGCCCCGGACCTGTCGATTTTGGTCAAAAATGAAAATTTCAAAAATGCCCCAATTTCTTCTTTAAAGTTTAGGTACTATCCCAAAATGTATCACTAAGGTGACAGAAGTTGATTTCGGAGCACAATTTTTGAACAGTAGCTTCAACCGTTTTGTGGCATATATGAAATTCCCTAAGCCCCGGACATGTCGATTTTGGTCAAAAATTAAAATTTCAAAAGTGTCCCAATTTCTGCTTTAATTTTTAGGTACTATCCCAAAATGTATCACTAAGGAGACAGAAGTTGATTATGGAGCATAATTTTTGAACAGGAGCTTCAACCACTTTGTGGCATATGAGAAATTCCCTAAGCCCCGGACCTGTCGATTTTGGTCAAAAATGAAAATTTCAAAAGTGCCCCAATTTCTGCTTTAAAGTTTAGGTACTATCCCAAAATGTATCACTAAGGTGACAGAAGTTGATTTCGGAGCATCATTTTTGAACAGTAGCTTCAACCGTTTTGTGGCATATGAGAAATTCCCTAAGCCCGGACCTATAGATTTTGGTCTAAAATGAAAATTTTAAAAGTGCCCCAATTTTTGATTTAAACTTTAGGTACTATCCCATAATGTATCACTAAGGTGACAGAAGTTGATTTCGGAGCATAATTTTTGAACAGTAGCTTCAACCGTTTTGTGGCATATGAGAAATTCCCTAAGCCCCGGACCTGTCGATTTTGGTCAAAAATTAAAATTTCAAAAGTGTCCCAATTTCTGCTTTAATTTTTAGGTACTATCCCAAAATGTATCACTAAGGAGACAGAAGTTGATTATGGAGCATAATTTTTGAACAGGAGCTTCAACCACTTTGTGGCATATGAGAAATTCCCTAAGCCCCGGACCTGTCGATTTTGGTCAAAAATGAAAATTTCAAAAGTGCCCCAATTTCTGCTTTAAAGTTTAGGTACTATCCCAAAATGTATCACTAAGGTGACAGAAGTTGATTTCGGAGCATAATTTTTGAACAGTAGCTTCAACCGTTTTGTGGCATATGAGAAATTCCCTAAGCCCCGGACCTGTCGATTTTGGTCAAAAATTAAAATTTCAAAAGTGTCCCAATTTCTGCTTTAATTTTTAGGTACTATCCCAAAATGTATCACTAAGGAGACAGAAGTTGATTATGGAGCATAATTTTTGAACAGGAGCTTCAACCACTTTGTGGCATATGAGAAATTCCCTAAGTCCCGGACCTGTCGATTTTGGTCAAAAATGAAAATTTCAAAAGTGCCCCAATTTCTGCTTTAAAGTTTAGGTACTATCCCAAAATGTATCACTAAGGTGACAGAAGTTGATTTCAGAGCATAATTTTTGAACAGTAGCTTCAACCGTTTTGTGGCATATGAGAAATTCCCTAAGCCCTGGACCTGTCGATTTTGGTCAAAAATGATAATTTCAAAAGTGTCCCAATTTCTGCTTTAATGTTTAGGTAATATCCCAAAATGTATCACTAAGGTGACAGAATTTGATTTCGGAGCATAATTTTTGAACAGGAGCTTCAACCGTTTTGTGGCATATGAGAAATTCCCTAAGCCCCAGACCTGTCGATTTTGGTCAAAAATGAAAATTTCAGTAGTGCCCCAATTTCTGCTTTAATTTTTAGGTACTATCCCAAAATGTATCACTAAGGTGACAGAAGTTGATTATAGAGCATAATTTTTGAACTGGAGCTTCAACCGTTTTGTGGCATATGAGAAATTCCCTAAGCCACGGACCTGTTGATTTTGTTCAAAAATGACAATTTCAAAAGAGCCCCAATTACTGCTTTTAAGTTAAGGAACTATCCCAAAATGTATCACTAAGGTGACAGAAGTTGATTTCGGAGCATAATTTTTGAACAGGAGCTTCAACCGTTTTGTGGCGTATGAGAAATTCCCTAAGCCCCGGACCTGTCGATTTTGGTCAAAAATGAAAATTTTAAAAGTGCCCCAATTTCTGCTTTAAAGTTTAGGTACTATCCCAAAATGTATCACTAAGGTGACAGAAGTTGATTTCGGAGCATAATTTTTGAACAGTAGCTTCAACCGTTTTGTGGCATATGAGAAATTCCCTAAGCACCGGACCTGTCGATTTTGGTCAAAAATGAAAATTTCAATAGTGTCCCAATTTCTGCTTTAATTTTTAGGTACTATCCCAAAATGTATCACTAAGGAGACAGAAGTTGATTATGGAGCATCATTTTTGAACAGGAGCTTCAACCACTTTGTGGCATATGAGAAATTCCCTAAGCCCCGGACCTGTCGATTTTGGTCAAAAATGAAAATTTCAAAAGTGCCCCAATTTCTGCTTTAAAGTTTAGGTACTATCCCAAAATGTATCACTAAGGTGACAGAAGTTGATTTCGGAGCAGAATTTTTGAACAGTAGCTTCAACCGTTTTGTGGCATATGAGAAATTCCCTAAGCCCCGGACCTGTCGATTTTGGTCAAAAATGAAAATTTCAAAAGTGCCCCAATTTCTGCTTTAAAGTTTAGGTACTATCCCAAAATGTATCACTAAGGTGACAGAAGTTGATTTCGGAGCATAATTTTTGAACAGTAGCTTCAACCGTTTTGTGGCATATATGAAATTCCCTAAGCCCCGGACCTGTCGATTTTGGTCAAAAATTTAAATTTCAAAAGTGTCCCAATTTCTGCTTTAATTTTTAGGTACTATCCCAAAATGTATCACTAAGGAGACAGAAGTTGATTATGGAGCATAATTTTTGAACAGGAGCTTCAACCACTTTGTGGCATATGAGAAATTCCCTAAGCCCCGGACCTGTCGATTTTGGTCAAAAATGAAAATTTCAAAAGTGCCCCAATTTCTGCTTTAAAGTTTAGGTACTATCCCAAAATGTATCACTAAGGTGACAGAAGTTGATTTCAGAGCATAATTTTTGAACAGTAGCTTCAACCGTTTTGTGGCATATGAGAAATTCCCTAAGCCCTGGACCTGTCGATTTTGGTCAAAAATGATAATTTCAAAAGTGTCCCAAATTCTGCTTTAATGTTTAGGTAATATCCCAAAATGTATCACTAAGGTGACAGAATTTGATTTCGGAGCATAATTTTTGAACAGGAGCTTCAACAGTTTTGTGGCATATGAGAAATTCCCTAAGCCCCGGACCTGTCGATTTTGGTCAAAAATGAAAATTTCAGTAGTGCCCCAATTTCTGCTTTAATTTTTAGGTACTATCCCAAAATGTATCACTAAGGTGACAGAAGTTGATTATGGAGCATAATTTTTGAACTGGAGCTTCAACCGTTTTGTGGCATATGAGAAATTCCCTAAGCCACGGACCTGTTGATTTTGGTCAAAAATGACAATTTCAAAAGAGCCCCAATTACTGCTTTTAAGTTTAGGAACTATCCCAAAATGTATCACTAAGGTGACAGAAGTTGATTTCGGAGCATAATTTTTGAACAGGAGCTTCAACCGTTTTGTGGCATATGAGAAATTCCCTAAGCCCCTGACCTGTCGATTTTGGTCAAAAATGAAAATTTCAAAAGTGCCCCAATTTCTGCTTTAAAGTTTAGGTACTATCCCAAAATGTATCACTAAGGTGACAGAAGTTGATTTCGGAGCATAATTTTTGAACAGTAGCTTCAACCGTTTTGTGGCATATGAGAAATTCCCTAAGCCCCGGACCTGTCGATTTTGGTCAAAAATGAAAATTTCAAAAGTGCCCCAATTTATGCTTTAAAGTTTAGGAACTATCCCAAAATGTATCACTAAGGTGACAGAAGTTGATTTCGGAGCATAATTTTTGAACAGTAGCTTCAACCGTTTTGTGGCATATGAGAAATTCCCTAAGCCCCGGACCTGTCGATTTTGGTCAAAAATGAAAATTTCAAAAGTGCCCCAATTTCTGCTTTAAAGTTTAGGTACTATCCCAAAATGTATCACTAAGGTGACAGAAGTTGATTTCGGAGCATAATTTTTGAACAGTAGCTTCAACCGTTTAGTGGCATATGAGAAATTCCCTAAGCCCCGGACCTGTCGATTTTGGTCAAAAATGAAAATTTCAAAAGTGCCCCAATTTCTGCTTTAAAGTTTAGGAACTATCCCAAAATATATCACTAAGGTGACAGAAGTTGATTTCGAAGCATAATTTTTGAAAAGGAGCTTCAACCGTTTTGTGGCATATGAGAAATTCCCTAGGCCTCGGACCTGTCGATTTTGGTCAAAAATGAAAATTTCAAAAGTGCCCCAATTTCTGCTTTAAGGTTTAGGTACTATCCCAAAATGTATCACTAAGGTGACAGAAGTTGATTTCAGAGCATAATTTTTGAACAGGAGCTTCAACCGTTTTGTGGCATATGAGAAATTCCCTAAGCCCCGGACCTTTCGATTTTGGTCAAAAATGAAAATTTCAAAAGTGCCCCAATTTCTGCTTTAAGGTTTAGGTACTATCCCAAAATGTATCACTAAGGTGACAGAAGTTGATTTCAGAGCATAATTTTTGAACAGTAGCTTCAACCGTTTTGTGGCATATGAGAAATTCCCTGAGCCCCGGACCTGTCGATTTTGGTCAAAAATGAAAATTTCAAAAGTGCCCCAATTTCTGCTTTAAGGTTTAGGTACTATCCCAAAATGTATCACTAAGGTGACAGAAGTTGATTTCAGAGCATAATTTTTGAACAGGAGCTTCAACCGTTTTGTGGCATATGAGAAATTCCCTAGGCCCCGGACCTGTCGATTTTGGTCAAAAATGAAAATTTCAAAAGTGCCCCAATTTCTGCTTTAAGGTTTAGGTACTATCCCAAAATGTATCACTAAGGTGACAGAAGTTGATTTCAGAGCATAATTTTTGAACAGGAGCTTCAACCGTTTTGTGGCATATGAGAAATTCCCTAAGCCTCGGACCTTTCGATTTTGGTCAAAAATGAAAATTTCAAAAGTGCCCCAATTTCTGCTTTAAGGTTTAGGTACTATCCCAAAATGTATCACTAAGGTGACAGAAGTTGATTTCAGAGCATAATTTTTGAACAGTAGCTTCAACCGTTTTGTGGCATATGAGAAATTCCCTAAGCCCCGGACCTGTCGATTTTGGTCAAAAATGAAAATTTCAAAAGTGCCCCAATTTCTGCTTTAAAGTTTAGGTACTATCCCAAAATGTATCACTAAGGTGACAGAAGTTGATTTCGGAGCATAATTTTTGAACAGTAGCTTCAACCGTTTTGTGGCATATGAGAAATTCCCTAAGCCCCGGACCTTTCGATTTTGGTCAAAAATGAAAATTTCAAAAGTGCCCCAATTTCTGCTTTAAGGTTTAGATACTATCCCAAAATGTATCACTAAGGTGACAGAAGTTGATTTCAGAGCATAATTTTTGAACAGTAGCTTCAACCGTTTTGTGGCATATGAGAAATTCCCTAAGCCCCGGACCTGTCGATTTTGGTCAAAAATGAAAATTTCAAAAGTGCCCCAATTTCTGCTTTAAAGTTTAGGTACTATCCCAAAATGTATCACTAAGGTGACAGAAGTTGATTTCGGAGCATAATTTTTGAACAGGAGCTTCAACCGTTTTGTGGCATATGAGAAATTCCCTAAGCCCCGGACCTGTCGATTTTGGTCAAAAATGAAAATTTCAAAAGTGCCCCAATTTTTGATTTAAACTTTAGGTACTATCCCATAATGTATCACTAAGGTGACAGAAGTTGATTTCGGAGCATAATTTTTGAACAGTAGCTTCAACCGTTTTGTGGCATATGAGAAATTCCCTAAGCCCCAGACCTGTCGATTTTGGTCAAAAATGAAAATTTCAAAAGTGCCCCAATTTATGCTTTAAAGTTTAGGAACTATCCCAAAATGTATCACTAAGGTGACAGAAGTTGATTTCGGAGCATAATTTTTGAACAGTAGCTTCAACCGTTTTGTGGCATATGAGAAATTCCCTAAGCCCCGGACCTGTCGATTTTGGTCAAAAATGAAAATTTCAAAAGTGCCCCAATTTCTGCTTTAAAGTTTAGGTACTATCCCAAAATGTATCACTAAGGTGACAGAAGTTGATTTCGGAGCATAATTTTTGAACAGTAGCTTCAACCGTTTTGTGGCATATGAGAAATTCCCTAAGCCCCAGACCTGTCGATTTTGGTCAAAAATGAAAATTTCAAAAGTGTCCCAATTTCTGCTTTAATTTTTAGGTACTATCCCAAAATGTATCACTAAGGAGACAGAAGTTGATTATGGAGCATAATTTTTGAACAGGAGCTTCAACCACTTTGTGGCATATGAGAAATTCCCTAAGCCCCGGACCTGTCGATTTTGGTCAAAAATGAAAATTTCAAAAGTGCCCCAATTTCTGCTTTAAAGTTTAGGTACTATCCCAAAATGTATCACTAAGGTGACAGAAGTTGATTTCGGAGCATCATTTTTGAACAGGAGCTTCAACCGTTTTGTGGCATATGAGAAATTCCCTAAGCCCGGACCTATAGATTTTGGTCTAAAATGAAAATTTTAAAAGTGCCCCAATTTTTGATTTAAACTTTAGGTACTATCCCATAATGTATCACTAAGGTGACAGAAGTTGATTTCGGAGCATAATTTTTGAACAGTAGCTTCAACCGTTTTGTGGCATATGAGAAATTCCCTAAGCCCCGGACCTGTCGATTTTGGTCAAAAATTAAAATTTCAAAAGTGTCCCAATTTCTGCTTTAATTTTTAGGTACTATCCCAAAATGTATCACTAAGGAGACAGAAGTTGATTATGGAGCATAATTTTTGAACAGGAGCTTCAACCACTTTGTGGCATATGAGAAATTCCCTAAGCCCCGGACCTGTCGATTTTGGTCAAAAATGAAAATTTCAAAAGTGCCCCAATTTCTGCTTTAAAGTTTAGGTACTATCCCAAAATGTATCACTAAGGTGACAGAAGTTGATTTCGGAGCATAATTTTTGAACAGTAGCTTCAACCGTTTTGTGGCATATGAGAAATTCCCTAAGCCCCGGACCTGTCGATTTTGGTCAAAAATTAAAATTTCAAAAGTGTCCCAATTTCTGCTTTAATTTTTAGGTACTATGCCAAAATGTATCACTAAGGAGACAGAAGTTGATTATGGAGCATAATTTTTTAACAGGAGCTTCAACCACTTTGTGGCATATGAGAAATTCCCTAAGTCCCGGACCTGTCGATTTTGGTCAAAAATGAAAATTTCAAAAGTGCCCCAATTTCTGCTTTAAAGTTTAGGTACTATCCCAAAATGTATCACTAAGGTGACAGAAGTTGATTTCAGAGCATAATTTTTGAACAGTAGCTTCAACCGTTTTGTGGCATATGAGAAATTCCCTAAGCCCTGGACCTGTCGATTTTGGTCAAAAATGATAATTTCAAAAGTGTCCCAATTTCTGCTTTAATGTTTAGGTAATATCCCAAAATGTATCACTAAGGTGACAGAATTTGATTTCGGAGCATAATTTTTGAACAGGAGCTTCAACCGTTTTGTGGCATATGAGAAATTCCCTAAGCCCCAGACCTGTCGATTTTGGTCAAAAATGAAAATTTCAGTAGTGCCCCAATTTCTGCTTTAATTTTTAGGTACTATCCCAAAATGTATCACTAAGGTGACAGAAGTTGATTATAGAGCATAATTTTTGAACTGGAGCTTCAACCGTTTTGTGGCATATGAGAAATTCCCTAAGCCACGGACCTGTTGATTTTGTTCAAAAATGACAATTTCAAAAGAGCCCCAATTACTGCTTTTAAGTTAAGGAACTATCCCAAAATGTATCACTAAGGTGACAGAAGTTGATTTCGGAGCATAATTTTTGAACTGGAGCTTCAACCGTTTTGTGGCATATGAGAAATTCCCTAAGCCACGGACCTGTTGATTTTGTTCAAAAATGACAATTTCAAAAGAGCCCCAATTAATGCTTTTAAGTTAAGGAACTATCCCAAAATGTATCACTAAGGTGACAGAAGTTGATTTCGGAGCATAATTTTTGAACAGGAGCTTCAACCGTTTTGTGGCGTATGAGAAATTCCCTAAGCCCCGGACCTGTCGATTTTGGTCAAAAATGAAAATTTTAAAAGTGCCCCAATTTCTGCTTTAAAGTTTAGGTACTATCCCAAAATGTATCACTAAGGTGACAGAAGTTGATTTCGGAGCATAATTTTTGAACAGTAGCTTCAACCGTTTTGTGGCATATGAGAAATTCCCTAAGCACCGGACCTGTCGATTTTGGTCAAAAATTAAAATTTCAATAGTGCCCCAATTTCTGCTTTAAAGTTTAGGTACTATCCCAAAATGTATCACTAAGGTGACAGAAGTTGATTTCGGAGCATAATTTTTGAACAGTAGCTTCAACCGTTTTGTGGCATATGAGAAATTCCCTAAGCCCTGGACCTGTTGATTTTGGTCAAAAATGACAATTTCAAAAGAGCCCCAATTACTGCTTTTAAGTTTAGGAACTATCCCAAAATGTATCACTAAGGTGACAGAAGTTGATTTCGGAGCATAATTTTTGAACAGGAGCTTCAACCGTTTTGTGGCATATGAGAAATTCCCTAAGCCCCTGACCTGTCGATTTTGGTCAAAAATGAAAATTTCAAAAGTGCCCCAATTTCTGCTTTAAAGTTTAGGTACTATCCCAAAATGTATCACTAAGGTGACAGAAGTTGATTTCAGAGCATAATTTTTGAACAGTAGCTTCAACCGTTTTGTGGCATATGAGAAATTCCCTAAGCCCTGGACCTGTCGATTTTGGTCAAAAATGATAATTTCAAAAGTGTCCCAATTTCTGCTTTAATGTTTAGGTAATATCCCAAAATGTATCACTAAGGTGACAGAATTTGATTTCGGAGCATAATTTTTGAACAGGAGCTTCAACCGTTTTGTGGCATATGAGAAATTCCCTAAGCCCCAGACCTGTCGATTTTGGTCAAAAATGAAAATTTCAGTAGTGCCCCAATTTCTGCTTTAATTTTTAGGTACTATCCCAAAATGTATCACTAAGGTGACAGAAGTTGATTATAGAGCATAATTTTTGAACTGGAGCTTCAACCGTTTTGTGGCATATGAGAAATTCCCTAAGCCACGGACCTGTTGATTTTGTTCAAAAATGACAATTTCAAAAGAGCCCCAATTACTGCTTTTAAGTTAAGGAACTATCCCAAAATGTATCACTAAGGTGACAGAAGTTGATTTCGGAGCATAATTTTTGAACTGGAGCTTCAACCGTTTTGTGGCATATGAGAAATTCCCTAAGCCACGGACCTGTTGATTTTGTTCAAAAATGACAATTTCAAAAGAGCCCCAATTAATGCTTTTAAGTTAAGGAACTATCCCAAAATGTATCACTAAGGTGACAGAAGTTGATTTCGGAGCATAATTTTTGAACAGGAGCTTCAACCGTTTTGTGGCGTATGAGAAATTCCCTAAGCCCCGGACCTGTCGATTTTGGTCAAAAATGAAAATTTTAAAAGTGCCCCAATTTCTGCTTTAAAGTTTAGGTACTATCCCAAAATGTATCACTAAGGTGACAGAAGTTGATTTCGGAGCATAATTTTTGAACAGTAGCTTCAACCGTTTTGTGGCATATGAGAAATTCCCTAAGCACCGGACCTGTCGATTTTGGTCAAAAATTAAAATTTCAATAGTGCCCCAATTTCTGCTTTAAAGTTTAGGTACTATCCCAAAATGTATCACTAAGGTGACAGAAGTTGATTTCGGAGCATAATTTTTGAACAGTAGCTTCAACCGTTTTGTGGCATATGAGAAATTCCCTAAGCCCTGGACCTGTTGATTTTGGTCAAAAATGACAATTTCAAAAGAGCCCCAATTACTGCTTTTAAGTTTAGGAACTATCCCAAAATGTATCACTAAGGTGACAGAAGTTGATTTCGGAGCATAATTTTTGAACAGGAGCTTCAACCGTTTTGTGGCATATGAGAAATTCCCTAAGCCCCTGACCTGTCGATTTTGGTCAAAAATGAAAATTTCAAAAGTGCCCCAATTTCTGCTTTAAAGTTTAGGTACTATCCCAAAATGTATCACTAAGGTGACAGAAGTTGATTTCGGAGCATAATTTTTGAACAGTAGCTTCAACCGTTTTGTGGCATATGAGAAATTCCCTAAGCCCCGGACCTGTCGATTTTGGTCAAAAATGAAAATTTCAAAAGTGCCCCAATTTATGCTTTAAAGTTTAGGAACTATCCCAAAATGTATCACTAAGGTGACAGAAGTTGATTTCGGAGCATAATTTTTGAACAGTAGCTTCAACCGTTTTGTGGCATATGAGAAATTCCCTAAGCCCCGGACCTGTCGATTTTGGTCAAAAATGAAAATTTCAAAAGTGCCCCAATTTCTGCTTTAAAGTTTAGGTACTATCCCAAAATGTATCACTAAGGTGACAGAAGTTGATTTCGGAGCATAATTTTTGAACAGTAGCTTCAACCGTTTAGTGGCATATGAGAAATTCCCTAAGCCCCGGACCTGTCGATTTTGGTCAAAAATGAAAATTTCAAAAGTGCCCCAATTTCTGCTTTAAAGTTTAGGAACTATCCCAAAATATATCACTAAGGTGACAGAAGTTGATTTCGAAGCATAATTTTTGAAAAGGAGCTTCAACCGTTTTGTGGCATATGAGAAATTCCCTAGGCCTCGGACCTGTCGATTTTGGTCAAAAATGAAAATTTCAAAAGTGCCCCAATTTCTGCTTTAAGGTTTAGGTACTATCCCAAAATGTATCACTAAGGTGACAGAAGTTGATTTCAGAGCATAATTTTTGAACAGGAGCTTCAACCGTTTTGTGGCATATGAGAAATTCCCTAAGCCCCGGACCTTTCGATTTTGGTCAAAAATGAAAATTTCAAAAGTGCCCCAATTTCTGCTTTAAGGTTTAGGTACTATCCCAAAATGTATCACTAAGGTGACAGAAGTTGATTTCAGAGCATAATTTTTGAACAGTAGCTTCAACCGTTTTGTGGCATATGAGAAATTCCCTGAGCCCCGGACCTGTCGATTTTGGTCAAAAATGAAAATTTCAAAAGTGCCCCAATTTCTGCTTTAAGGTTTAGGTACTATCCCAAAATGTATCACTAAGGTGACAGAAGTTGATTTCAGAGCATAATTTTTGAACAGGAGCTTCAACCGTTTTGTGGCATATGAGAAATTCCCTAGGCCCCGGACCTGTCGATTTTGGTCAAAAATGAAAATTTCAAAAGTGCCCCAATTTCTGCTTTAAGGTTTAGGTACTATCCCAAAATGTATCACTAAGGTGACAGAAGTTGATTTCAGAGCATAATTTTTGAACAGGAGCTTCAACCGTTTTGTGGCATATGAGAAATTCCCTAAGCCTCGGACCTTTCGATTTTGGTCAAAAATGAAAATTTCAAAAGTGCCCCAATTTCTGCTTTAAGGTTTAGGTACTATCCCAAAATGTATCACTAAGGTGACAGAAGTTGATTTCAGAGCATAATTTTTGAACAGTAGCTTCAACCGTTTTGTGGCATATGAGAAATTCCCTAAGCCCCGGACCTGTCGATTTTGGTCAAAAATGAAAATTTCAAAAGTGCCCCAATTTCTGCTTTAAAGTTTAGGTACTATCCCAAAATGTATCACTAAGGTGACAGAAGTTGATTTCGGAGCATAATTTTTGAACAGTAGCTTCAACCGTTTTGTGGCATATGAGAAATTCCCTAAGCCCCGGACCTTTCTATTTTGGTCAAAAATGAAAATTTCAAAAGTGCCCCAATTTCTGCTTTAAGGTTTAGATACTATCCCAAAATGTATCACTAAGGTGACAGAAGTTGATTTCAGAGCATAATTTTTGAACAGTAGCTTCAACCGTTTTGTGGCATATGAGAAATTCCCTAAGCCCCGGACCTGTCGATTTTGGTCAAAAATGAAAATTTCAAAAGTGCCCCAATTTCTGCTTTAAAGTTTAGGTACTATCCCAAAATGTATCACTAAGGTGACAGAAGTTGATTTCGGAGCATAATTTTTGAACAGGAGCTTCAACCGTTTTGTGGCATATGAGAAATTCCCTAAGCCCCGGACCTGTCGATTTTGGTCAAAAATGAAAATTTCAAAAGTGCCCCAATTTTTGATTTAAACTTTAGGTACTATCCCATAATGTATCACTAAGGTGACAGAAGTTGATTTCGGAGCATAATTTTTGAACAGTAGCTTCAACCGTTTTGTGGCATATGAGAAATTCCCTAAGCCCCAGACCTGTCGATTTTGGTCAAAAATGAAAATTTCAAAAGTGCCCCAATTTATGCTTTAAAGTTTAGGAACTATCCCAAAATGTATCACTAAGGTGACAGAAGTTGATTTCGGAGCATAATTTTTGAACAGTAGCTTCAACCGTTTTGTGGCATATGAGAAATTCCCTAAGCCCCGGACCTGTCGATTTTGGTCAAAAATGAAAATTTCAAAAGTGCCCCAATTTCTGCTTTAAAGTTTAGGTACTATCCCAAAATGTATCACTAAGGTGACAGAAGTTGATTTCGGAGCATAATTTTTGAACAGTAGCTTCAACCGTTTTGTGGCATATGAGAAATTCCCTAAGCCCCAGACCTGTCGATTTTGGTCAAAAATGAAAATTTCAAAAGTGTCCCAATTTCTGCTTTAATTTTTAGGTACTATCCCAAAATGTATCACTAAGGAGACAGAAGTTGATTATGGAGCATAATTTTTGAACAGGAGCTTCAACCACTTTGTGGCATATGAGAAATTCCCTAAGCCCCGGACCTGTCGATTTTGGTCAAAAATGAAAATTTCAAAAGTGCCCCAATTTCTGCTTTAAAGTTTAGGTACTATCCCAAAATGTATCACTAAGGTGACAGAAGTTGATTTCGGAGCATCATTTTTGAACAGGAGCTTCAACCGTTTTGTGGCATATGAGAAATTCCCTAAGCCCGGACCTATAGATTTTGGTCTAAAATGAAAATTTTAAAAGTGCCCCAATTTTTGATTTAAACTTTAGGTACTATCCCATAATGTATCACTAAGGTGACAGAAGTTGATTTCGGAGCATAATTTTTGAACAGTAGCTTCAACCGTTTTGTGGCATATGAGAAATTCCCTAAGCCCCGGACCTGTCGATTTTGGTCAAAAATTAAAATTTCAAAAGTGTCCCAATTTCTGCTTTAATTTTTAGGTACTATCCCAAAATGTATCACTAAGGAGACAGAAGTTGATTATGGAGCATAATTTTTGAACAGGAGCTTCAACCACTTTGTGGCATATGAGAAATTCCCTAAGCCCCGGACCTGTCGATTTTGGTCAAAAATGAAAATTTCAAAAGTGCCCCAATTTCTGCTTTAAAGTTTAGGTACTATCCCAAAATGTATCACTAAGGTGACAGAAGTTGATTTCGGAGCATAATTTTTGAACAGTAGCTTCAACCGTTTTGTGGCATATGAGAAATTCCCTAAGCCCCGGACCTGTCGATTTTGGTCAAAAATTAAAATTTCAAAAGTGTCCCAATTTCTGCTTTAATTTTTAGGTACTATCCCAAAATGTATCACTAAGGAGACAGAAGTTGATTATGGAGCATAATTTTTGAACAGGAGCTTCAACCACTTTGTGGCATATGAGAAATTCCCTAAGTCCCGGACCTGTCGATTTTGGTCAAAAATGAAAATTTCAAAAGTGCCCCAATTTCTGCTTTAAAGTTTAGGTACTATCCCAAAATGTATCACTAAGGTGACAGAAGTTGATTTCAGAGCATAATTTTTGAACAGTAGCTTCAACCGTTTTGTGGCATATGAGAAATTCCCTAAGCCCTGGACCTGTCGATTTTGGTCAAAAATGATAATTTCAAAAGTGTCCCAATTTCTGCTTTAATGTTTAGGTAATATCCCAAAATGTATCACTAAGGTGACAGAATTTGATTTCGGAGCATAATTTTTGAACAGGAGCTTCAACCGTTTTGTGGCATATGAGAAATTCCCTAAGCCCCAGACCTGTCGATTTTGGTCAAAAATGAAAATTTCAGTAGTGCCCCAATTTCTGCTTTAATTTTTAGGTACTATCCCAAAATGTATCACTAAGGTGACAGAAGTTGATTATAGAGCATAATTTTTGAACTGGAGCTTCAACCGTTTTGTGGCATATGAGAAATTCCCTAAGCCACGGACCTGTTGATTTTGTTCAAAAATGACAATTTCAAAAGAGCCCCAATTACTGCTTTTAAGTTAAGGAACTATCCCAAAATGTATCACTAAGGTGACAGAAGTTGATTTCGGAGCATAATTTTTGAACTGGAGCTTCAACCGTTTTGTGGCATATGAGAAATTCCCTAAGCCACGGACCTGTTGATTTTGTTCAAAAATGACAATTTCAAAAGAGCCCCAATTAATGCTTTTAAGTTAAGGAACTATCCCAAAATGTATCACTAAGGTGACAGAAGTTGATTTCGGAGCATAATTTTTGAACAGGAGCTTCAACCGTTTTGTGGCGTATGAGAAATTCCCTAAGCCCCGGACCTGTCGATTTTGGTCAAAAATGAAAATTTTAAAAGTGCCCCAATTTCTGCTTTAAAGTTTAGGTACTATCCCAAAATGTATCACTAAGGTGACAGAAGTTGATTTCGGAGCATAATTTTTGAACAGTAGCTTCAACCGTTTTGTGGCATATGAGAAATTCCCTAAGCACCGGACCTGTCGATTTTGGTCAAAAATTAAAATTTCAATAGTGTCCCAATTTCTGCTTTAATTTTTAGGTACTATCCCAAAATGTATCACTAAGGAGACAGAAGTTGATTATGGAGCATCATTTTTGAACAGGAGCTTCAACCACTTTGTGGCATATGAGAAATTCCCTAAGCCCCGGACCTGTCGATTTTGGTCAAAAATGAAAATTTCAAAAGTGCCCCAATTTCTGCTTTAAAGTTTAGGTACTATCCCAAAATGTATCACTAAGGTGACAGAAGTTGATTTCGGAGCATAATTTTTGAACAGTAGCTTCAACCGTTTTGTGGCATATGAGAAATTCCCTAAGCCCCGGACCTGTCGATTTTGGTCAAAAATGAAAATTTCAAAAGTGCCCCAATTTCTGCTTTAAGGTTTAGGTACTATCCCAAAATGTATCACTAAGGTGACAGAAGTTGATTATGGAGCATAATTTTTGAACAGGAGCTTCAACCACTTTGTGGCATATGAGAAATTCCCTAAGCCCCGGACCTGTCGATTTTGGTCAAAAATGAAAATTTCAAAAGTGCCCCAATTTCTGCTTTAAAGTTTAGGTACTATCCCAAAATGTATCACTAAGGTGACAGAAGTTGATTTCAGAGCATAATTTTTGAACAGTAGCTTCAACCGTTTTGTGGCATATGAGAAATTCCCTAAGCCCTGGACCTGTCGATTTTGGTCAAAAATGATAATTTCAAAAGTGTCCCAATTTCTGCTTTAATGTTTAGGTAATATCCCAAAATGTATCACTAAGGTGACAGAATTTGATTTCGGAGCATAATTTTTGAACAGGAGCTTCAACAGTTTTGTGGCATATGAGAAATTCCCTAAGCCCCGGACCTGTCGATTTTGGTCAAAAATGAAAATTTCAGTAGTGCCCCAATTTCTGCTTTAATTTTTAGGTACTATCCCAAAATGTATCACTAAGGTGACAGAAGTTGATTATGGAGCATAATTTTTGAACTGGAGCTTCAACCGTTTTGTGGCATATGAGAAATTCCCTAAGCCACGGACCTGTTGATTTTGGTCAAAAATGACAATTTCAAAAGAGCCCCAATTACTGCTTTTAAGTTTAGGAACTATCCCAAAATGTATCACTAAGGTGACAGAAGTTGATTTCGGAGCATAATTTTTGAACAGGAGCTTCAACCGTTTTGTGGCGTATGAGAAATTCCCTAAGCCCCGGACCTGTCGATTTTGGTCAAAAATGAAAATTTCAAAAGTGCCCCAATTTCTGCTTTAAAGTTTAGGTACTATCCCAAAATGTATCACTAAGGTGACAGAAGTTGATTTCGGAGCATAATTTTTGAACAGTAGCTTCAACCGTTTTGTGGCATATGAGAAATTCCCTAAGCCCCGGACCTGTCGATTTTGGTCAAAAATGAAAATTTCAAAAGTGCCCCAATTTCTGCTTTAAAGTTTAGGTACTATCCCAAAATGTATCACTAAGGTGACAGAAGTTGATTTCAGAGCATAATTTTTGAACAGGAGCTTCAACCGTTTTGTGGCATATGAGAAATTCCCTAAGCCCCGGACCTTTCGATTTTGGTCAAAAATGAAAATTTCAAAAGTGCCCCAATTTCTGCTTTAAGGTTTAGGTACTATCCCAAAATGTATCACTAAGGTGACAGAAGTTGATTTCAGAGCATAATTTTTGAACAGTAGCTTCAACCGTTTTGTGGCATATGAGAAATTCCCTGAGCCCCGGACCTGTCGATTTTGGTCAAAAATGAAAATTTCAAAAGTGCCCCAATTTCTGCTTTAAGGTTTAGGTACTATCCCAAAATGTATCACTAAGGTGACAGAAGTTGATTTCAGAGCATAATTTTTGAACAGGAGCTTCAACCGTTTTGTGGCATATGAGAAATTCCCTAGGCCCCGGACCTGTCGATTTTGGTCAAAAATGAAAATTTCAAAAGTGCCCCAATTTCTGCTTTAAGGTTTAGGTACTATCCCAAAATGTATCACTAAGGTGACAGAAGTTGATTTCAGAGCATAATTTTTGAACAGGAGCTTCAACCGTTTTGTGGCATATGAGAAATTCCCTAAGCCTCGGACCTTTCGATTTTGGTCAAAAATGAAAATTTCAAAAGTGCCCCAATTTCTGCTTTAAGGTTTAGGTACTATCCCAAAATGTATCACTAAGGTGACAGAAGTTGATTTCAGAGCATAATTTTTGAACAGTAGCTTCAACCGTTTTGTGGCATATGAGAAATTCCCTAAGCCCCGGACCTGTCGATTTTGGTCAAAAATGAAAATTTCAAAAGTGCCCCAATTTCTGCTTTAAAGTTTAGGTACTATCCCAAAATGTATCACTAAGGTGACAGAAGTTGATTTCGGAGCATAATTTTTGAACAGTAGCTTCAACCGTTTTGTGGCATATTAGAAATTCCCTAAGCCCCGGACCTTTCGATTTTGGTCAAAAATGAAAATTTCAAAAGTGCCCCAATTTCTGCTTTAAGGTTTAGATACTATCCCAAAATGTATCACTAAGGTGACAGAAGTTGATTTCAGAGCATAATTTTTGAACAGTAGCTTCAACCGTTTTGTGGCATATGAGAAATTCCCTAAGCCCCGGACCTGTCGATTTTGGTCAAAAATGAAAATTTCAAAAGTGCCCCAATTTCTGCTTTAAAGTTTAGGTACTATCCCAAAATGTATCACTAAGGTGACAGAAGTTGATTTCGGAGCATAATTTTTGAACAGGAGCTTCAACCGTTTTGTGGCATATGAGAAATTCCCTAAGCCCCGGACCTGTCGATTTTGGTCAAAAATGAAAATTTCAAAAGTGCCCCAATTTTTGATTTAAACTTTAGGTACTATCCCATAATGTATCACTAAGGTGACAGAAGTTGATTTCGGAGCATAATTTTTGAACAGTAGCTTCAACCGTTTTGTGGCATATGAGAAATTCCCTAAGCCCCGGACCTGTCGATTTTGGTCAAAAATGAAAATTTCAAAAGTGCCCCAATTTTTGATTTAAACTTTAGGTACTATCCCATAATGTATCACTAAGGTGACAGAAGTTGATTTCGGAGCATAATTTTTGAACAGTAGCTTCAACCGTTTTGTGGCATATGAGAAATTCCCTAAGCCCCGGACCTGTCGATTTTGGTCAAAAATTAAAATGTCAAAAGTGTCCCAATTTCTGCTTTAATTTTTAGGTACTATCCCAAAATGTATCACTAAGGAGACAGAAGTTGATTATGGAGCATAATTTTTGAACAGGAGCTTCAACCACTTTGTGGCATATGAGAAATTCCCTAAGCCCGATTTTGGTCAAAAATGAAAATTTCAAAAGTGCCCCAATTTCTGCTTTAAAGTTTAGGTACTATCCCAAAATGTATCACTAAGGTGACAGAAGTTGATTTCGGAGCATAATTTTTGAACAGTAGCTTCAACCGTTTTGTGGCATATGAGAAATTCCCTAAGCCCCAGACCTGTCGATTTTGGTCAAAAATGAAAATTTCAAAAGTGCCCCAATTTCTGCTTTAAAGTTTAGGAACTATCCCAAAATATATCACTAAGGTGACAGAAGTTGATTTCGAAGCATAATTTTTGAACAGGAGCTTCAACCGTTTTGTGGCATATGAGAAATTCCCTAGGCCCCGGACCTGTCGATTTTGGTCAAAAATGAAAATTTCAAAAGTGCCCCAATTTCTGCTTTAAGGTTTAGGTACTATCCCAAAATGTATCACTAAGGTGACAGAAGTTGATTTCAGAGCATAATTTTTGAACAGGAGCTTCAACCGTTTTGTGGCATATGAGAAATTCCCTAAGCCCCGGACCTTTCGATTTTGGTCAAAAATGAAAATTTCAAAAGTGCCCCAATTTCTGCTTTAAGGTTTAGGTACTATCCCAAAATGTATCACTAAGGTGACAGAAGTTGATTTCAGAGCATAATTTTTGAACAGTAGCTTCAACCGTTTTGTGGCATATGAGAAATTCCCTAAGCCCCGGACCTGTCGATTTTGGTCAAAAATGAAAATTTCAAAAGTGCCCCAATTTCTGCTTTAAGGTTTAGGTACTATCCCAAAATGTATCACTAAGGTGACAGAAGTTGATTTCAGAGCATAATTTTTGAACAGGAGCTTCAACCGTTTTGTGGCATATGAGAAATTCCCTAGGCCCCGGACCTGTCGATTTTGGTCAAAAATGAAAATGTCAAAAGTGCCCCAATTTCTGCTTTAAGGTTTAGGTACTATCCCAAAATGTATCACTAAGGTGACAGAAGTTGATTTCAGAGCATAATTTTTGAACAGGAGCGTCAACCGTTTTGTGGCATATGAGAAATTCCCTAAGCCTCGGACCTTTCGATTTTGGTCAAAAATGAAAATTTCAAAAGTGCCCCAATTTCTGCTTTAAGGTTTAGGTACTATCCCAAAATGTATCACTAAGGTGACAGAAGTTGATTTCAGAGCATAATTTTTGAACAGTAGCTTCAACCGTTTTGTGGCATATGAGAAATTCCCTAAGCCCCGGACCTGTCGATTTTGGTCAAAAATGAAAATTTCAAAAGTGCCCCAATTTCTGCTTTAAAGTTTAGGTACTATCCCAAAATGTATCACTAAGGTGACAGAAGTTGATTTCGGAGCATAATTTTTGAACAGTAGCTTCAACCGTTTTGTGGCATATGAGAAATTCCCTAAGCCCCGGACCTGTCGATTTTGGTCAAAAATGAAAATTTCAAAAGTGCCCCAATTTCTGCTTTAAAGTTTAGGAACTATCCCAAAATATATCACTAAGGTGACAGAAGTTGATTTCGAAGCATAATTTTTGAACAGGAGCTTCAACCGTTTTGTGGCATATGAGAAATTCCCTAGGCCCCGGACCTGTCGATTTTGGTCAAAAATGAAAATTTCAAAAGTGCCCCAATTTCTGCTTTAAGGTTTAGGTACTATCCCAAAATGTATCACTAAGGTGACAGAAGTTGATTTCAAAGCATAATTTTTGAACAGGAGCTTCAACCGTTTTGTGGCATATGAGAAATTCCCTAAGCCCCGGACCTTTCGATTTTGGTCAAAAATGATAATTTCAAAAGTGCCCCAATTTCTGCTTTAAAGTTTAGGTACTATCCCAAAATGTATCACTAAGGTGACAGAAGTTGATTTCGGAGCATAATTTTTGAACAGTAGCTTCAACCGTTTTGTGGCATATGAGAAATTCCCTAAGCCCCGGACCTGTCGATTTTGGTCAAAAATGATAATTTCAAAAGTGCCCCAATTTCTGCTTTAAAGTTTAGGTACTATCCCAAAATGTATCACTAAGGTGACAGAAGTTGATTTCGGAGCATAATTTTTGAACAGTAGCTTCAACCGTTTTGTGGCATATGAGAAATTCCCTAAGCCCCGGACCTTTCGATTTTGGTCAAAAATGAAAATTTCAAAAGTGCCCCAATTTCTGCTTTAAGGTTCAGATACTATCCCAAAATGTATCACTAAGGTGACAGAAGTTGATTTCGGAGCATAATTTTTGAACAGTAGCTTCAACCGTTTTGTGGCATATGAGAAATTCCCTAAGCCCCGGACCTGTCGATTTTGGTCAAAAATGAAAATTTCAAAAGTGCCCCAATTTCTGCTTTAAAGTTTAGGAACTATCCCAAAATATATCACTAAGGTGACAGAAGTTGATTTCGAAGCATAATTTTTGAACAGGAGCTTCAACCGTTTTGTGGCATATGAGAAATTCCCTAGGCCCCGGACCTGTCGATTTTGGTCAAAAATGAAAATTTCAAAAGTGCCCCAATTTCTGCTTTAAGGTTTAGGTACTATCCCAAAATGTATCACTAAGGTGACAGAAGTTGATTTCAAAGCATAATTTTTGAACAGGAGCTTCAACCGTTTTGTGGCATATGAGAAATTCCCTAAGCCCCGGACCTTTCGATTTTGGTCAAAAATGAAAATTTCAAAAGTGCCCCAATTTCTGCTTTAAGGTTTAGGTACTATCCCAAAATGTATCACTAAGGTGACAGAAGTTGATTTCAGAGCATAATTTTTGAACAGTAGCTTCAACCGTTTTGTGGCATATGAGAAATTCCCTAAGCCCCGGACCTGTCGATTTTGGTCAAAAATGAAAATTTCAAAAGTGCCCCAATTTCTGCTTTAAGGTTTAGGTACTATCCCAAAATGTATCACTAAGGTGACAGAAGTTGATTTCAGAGCATAATTTTTGAACAGGAGCTTCAACCGTTTTGTGGAATATGAGAAATTCCCTAGGCCCCGGACCTGTCGATTTTGGTCAAAAATGAAAATGTCAAAAGTGCCCCAATTTCTGCTTTAAGGTTTAGGTACTATCCCAAAATGTATCACTAAGGTGACAGAAGTTGATTTCAGAGCATAATTTTTGAACAGGAGCGTCAACCGTTTTGTGGCATATGAGAAATTCCCTAAGCCTCGGACCTTTCGATTTTGGTCAAAAATGAAAATTTCAAAAGTGCCCCAATTTCTGCTTTAAGGTTTAGGTACTATCCCAAAATGTATCACTAAGGTGACAGAAGTTGATTTCAGAGCATAATTTTTGAACAGTAGCTTCAACCGTTTTGTGGCATATGAGAAATTCCCTAAGCCCCGGACCTGTCGATTTTGGTCAAAAATGATAATTTCAAAAGTGCCCCAATTTCTGCTTTAAAGTTTAGGTACTATCCCAAAATGTATCACTAAGGTGACAGAAGTTGATTTCGGAGCATAATTTTTGAACAGTAGCTTCAACCGTTTTGTGGCATATGAGAAATTCCCTAAGCCCCGGACCTTTCGATTTTGGTCAAAAATGAAAATTTCAAAAGTGCCCCAATTTCTGCTTTAAGGTTTAGATACTATCCCAAAATGTATCACTAAGGTGACAGAAGTTGATTTCAGAGCATAATTTTTGAACAGTAGCTTCAACCGTTTTGTGGCATATGAGAAATTCCCTAAGCCCCGGACCTGTCGATTTTGGTCAAAAATGAAAATGTCAAAAGTGCCCCAATTTCTGCTTTAAAGTTTAGGTACTATCCCAAAATGTATCACTAAGGTGACAGAAGTTGATTTCGGAGCATAATTTTTGAACAGGAGCTTCAACCGTTTTGTGGCATATGAGAAATTCCCTAAGCCCCGGACCTGTCGATTTTGGTCAAAAATGAAAATTTCAAAAGTGCCCCAATTTTTGATTTAAACTTTAGGTACTATCCCATAATGTATCACTAAGGTGACAGAAGTTGATTTCGGAGCATAATTTTTGAACAGTAGCTTCAACCGTTTTGTGGCATATGAGAAATTCCCTAAGCCCCGGACCTGTCGATTTTGGTCAAAAATTAAAATGTCAAAAGTGTCCCAATTTCTGCTTTAATTTTTAGGTACTATCCCAAAATGTATCACTAAGGAGACAGAAGTTGATTATGGAGCATAATTTTTGAACAGGAGCTTCAACCACTTTGTGGCATATGGGAAATTCCCTAAGCCCGATTTTGGTCAAAAATGAAAATTTCAAAAGTGCCCCAATTTCTGCTTTAAAGTTTAGGTACTATCCCAAAATGTATCACTAAGGTGACAGAAGTTGATTTCGGAGCATAATTTTTGAACAGTAGCTTCAACCGTTTTGTGGCATATGAGAAATTCCCTAAGCCCCAGACCTGTCGATTTTGGTCAAAAATGAAAATTTCAAAAGTGCCCCAATTTATGCTTTAAAGTTTAGGTACTATCCCAAAATGTATCACTAAGGTGACAGAAGTTGATTTCGGAGCATAATTTTTGAACAGTAGCTTCAACCGTTTTGTGGCATATGAGAAATTCCCTAAGCCCCGGACCTGTCGATTTTGGTCAAAAATGAAAATTTCAAAAGTGCCCCAATTTCTGCTTTAAGGTTTAGGTACTATCCCAAAATGTATCACTAAGGTGACAGAAGTTGATTTCAGAGCATAATTTTTGAACAGGAGCTTCAACCGTTTTGTGGCATATGAGAAATTCCCTAGGCCCCGGACCTGTCGATTTTGGTCAAAAATGAAAATGTCAAAAGTGCCCCAATTTCTGCTTTAAGGTTTAGGTACTATCCCAAAATGTATCACTAAGGTGACAGAAGTTGATTTCAGAGCATAATTTTTGAACAGGAGCGTCAACCGTTTTGTGGCATATGAGAAATTCCCTAAGCCTCGGACCTTTCGATTTTGGTCAAAAATGAAAATTTCAAAAGTGCCCCAATTTCTGCTTTAAGGTTTAGGTACTATCCCAAAATGTATCACTAAGGTGACAGAAGTTGATTTCAGAGCATAATTTTTGAACAGTAGCTTCAACCGTTTTGTGGCATATGAGAAATTCCCTAAGCCCCGGACCTGTCGATTTTGGTCAAAAATGATAATTTCAAAAGTGCCCCAATTTCTGCTTTAAAGTTTAGGTACTATCCCAAAATGTATCACTAAGGTGACAGAAGTTGATTTCGGAGCATAATTTTTGAACAGTAGCTTCAACCGTTTTGTGGCATATGAGAAATTCCCTAAGCCCCGGACCTTTCGATTTTGGTCAAAAATGAAAATTTCAAAAGTGCCCCAATTTCTGCTTTAAGGTTTAGATACTATCCCAAAATGTATCACTAAGGTGACAGAAGTTGATTTCAGAGCATAATTTTTGAACAGTAGCTTCAACCGTTTTGTGGCATATGAGAAATTCCCTAAGCCCCGGACCTGTCGATTTTGGTCAAAAATGAAAATGTCAAAAGTGCCCCAATTTCTGCTTTAAAGTTTAGGTACTATCCCAAAATGTATCACTAAGGTGACAGAAGTTGATTTCGGAGCATAATTTTTGAACAGTAGCTTCAACCGTTTTGTGGCATATGAGAAATTCCCTAAGCCCCAGACCTGTCGATTTTGGTCAAAAATGAAAATTTCAAAAGTGCCCCAATTTATGCTTTAAAGTTTAGGAACTATCCCAAAATGTATCACTAAGGTGACAGAAGTTGATTTCGGAGCATAATTTTTGAACAGTAGCTTCAACCGTTTTGTGGCATATGAGAAATTCCCTAAGCCCCGGACCTGTCGATTTTGGTCAAAAATGAAAATTTCAAAAGTGCCCCAATTTCTGCTTTAAAGTTTAGGAACTATCTCAAAATATATCACTAAGGTGACAGAAGTTGATTTCGAAGCATAATTTTTGAACAGGAGCTTCAACCGTTTTGTGGCATATGAGAAATTCCCTAGGCCCCGGACCTGTCGATTTTGGTCAAAAATGAAAATTTCAAAAGTGCCCCAATTTCTGCTTTAAGGTTTAGGTACTATCCCAAAATGTATCACTAAGGTGACAGAAGTTGATTTCAGAGCATAATTTTTGAACAGGAGCTTCAACCGTTTTGTGGCATATGAGAAATTCCCTAAGCCCCGGACCTTTCGATTTTGGTCAAAAATGAAAATTTCAAAAGTGCCCCAATTTCTGCTTTAAGGTTTAGGTACTATCCCAAAATGTATCACTAAGGTGACAGAAGTTGATTTCAGAGCATAATTTTTGAACAGTAGCTTCAACCGTTTTGTGGCATATGAGAAATTCCCTAAGCCCCGGACCTGTCGATTTTGGTCAAAAATGAAAATTTCAAAAGTGCCCCAATTTCTGCTTTAAGGTTTAGGTACTATCCCAAAATGTATCACTAAGGTGACAGAAGTTGATTTCAGAGCATAATTTTTGAACAGGAGCTTCAACCGTTTTGTGGCATATGAGAAATTCCCTAGGCCCCGGACCTGTCGATTTTGGTCAAAAATGAAAATGTCAAAAGTGCCCCAATTTCTGCTTTAAGGTTTAGGTACTATCCCAAAATGTATCACTAAGGTGACAGAAGTTGATTTCAGAGCATAATTTTTGAACAGGAGCTTCAACCGTTTTGTGGCATATGAGAAATTCCCTAAGCCTCGGACCTTTCGATTTTGGTCAAAAATGAAAATTTCAAAAGTGCCCCAATTTCTGCTTTAAGGTTTAGGTACTATCCCAAAATGTATCACTAAGGTGACAGAAGTTGATTTCAGAGCATAATTTTTGAACAGTAGCTTCAACCGTTTTGTGGCATATGAGAAATTCCCTAAGCCCCGGACCTGTCGATTTTGGTCAAAAATGAAAATTTCAAAAGTGCCCCAATTTCTGCTTTAAAGTTTAGGTACTATCCCAAAATGTATCACTAAGGTGACAGAAGTTGATTTCGGAGCATAATTTTTGAACAGTAGCTTCAACCGTTTTGTGGCATATGAGAAATTCCCTAAGCCCCAGACCTTTCGATTTTGGTCAAAAATGAAAATTTCAAAAGTGCCCCAATTTCTGCTTTAAGGTTTAGATACTATCCCAAAATGTATCACTAAGGTGACAGAAGTTGATTTCAGAGCATAATTTTTGAACAGTAGCTTCAACCGTTTTGTGGCATATGAGAAATTCCCTAGGCCCCGGAACTGTCGATTTTGGTCAAAAATGAAAATTTCAAAAGTGCCCCAATTTCTGCTTTAAAGTTTAGGTACTATCCCAAAATGTATCACTAAGGTGACAGAAGTTGATTTCGGAGCATAATTTTTGAACAGTAGCTTCAACCGTTTTGTGGCATATGAGAAATTCCCTAAGCCCCGGACCTGTCGATTTTGGTCAAAAATGAAAATTTCAAAAGTGCCCCAATTTCTGCTTTAAGGTTTAGGTACTATCCCAAAATGTATCACTAAGGTGACAGAAGTTGATTTCAGAGCATAATTTTTGAACAGGAGCTTCAACCGTTTTGTGGCATATGAGAAATTCCCTAGGCCCCGGACCTGTCGATTTTGGTCAAAAATGAAAATGTCAAAAGTGCCCCAATTTCTGCTTTAAGGTTTAGGTACTATCCCAAAATGTATCACTAAGGTGACAGAAGTTGATTTCAGAGCATAATTTTTGAACAGGAGCGTCAACCGTTTTGTGGCATATGAGAAATTCCCTAAGCCTCGGACCTTTCGATTTTGGTCAAAAATGAAAATTTCAAAAGTGCCCCAATTTCTGCTTTAAGGTTTAGGTACTATCCCAAAATGTATCACTAAGGTGACAGAAGTTGATTTCAGAGCATAATTTTTGAACAGTAGCTTCAACCGTTTTGTGGCATATGAGAAATTCCCTAAGCCCCGGACCTGTCGATTTTGGTCAAAAATGAAAATTTCAAAAGTGCCCCAATTTCTGCTTTAAAGTTTAGGTACTATCCCAAAATGTATCACTAAGGTGACAGAAGTTGATTTCGGAGCATAATTTTTGAACAGTAGCTTCAACCGTTTTGTGGCATATGAGAAATTCCCTAAGCCCCGGACCTTTCGATTTTGGTCAAAAAATGAAAATTTCAAAAGTGCCCCAATTTCTGCTTTAAGGTTTAGATACTATCCCAAAATGTATCACTAAGGTGACAGAAGTTGATTTCAGAGCATAATTTTTGAACAGTAGCTTCAACCGTTTTGTGGCATATGAGAAATTCCCTAAGCCCCGGACCTGTCGATTTTGGTCAAAAATGAAAATTTCAAAAGTGCCCCAATTTCTGCTTTAAAGTTTAGGTACTATCCCAAAATGTATCACTAAGGTGACAGAAGTTGATTTCGGAGCATAATTTTTGAACAGGAGCTTCAACCGTTTTGTGGCATATGAGAAATTCCCTAAGCCCCGGACCTGTCGATTTTGGTCAAAAATTAAAATGTCAAAAGTGTCCCAATTTCTGCTTTAATTTTTAGGTACTATCCCAAAATGTATCACTAAGGAGACAGAAGTTGATTATGGAGCATAATTTTTGAACAGGAGCTTCAACCACTTTGTGGCATATGAGAAATTCCCTAAGCCCGATTTTGGTCAAAAATGAAAATTTCAAAAGTGCCCCAATTTCTGCTTTAAAGTTTAGGTACTATCCCAAAATGTATCACTAAGGTGACAGAAGTTGATTTCGGAGCATAATTTTTGAACAGTAGCTTCAACCGTTTTGTGGCATATGAGAAATTCCCTAAGCCCCAGACCTGTCGATTTTGGTCAAAAATGAAAATTTCAAAAGTGCCCCAATTTCTGCTTTAAAGTTTAGGAACTATCCCAAAATATATCACTAAGGTGACAGAAGTTGATTTCGAAGCATAATTTTTGAACAGGAGCTTCAACCGTTTTGTGGCATATGAGAAATTCCCTAGGCCCCGGACCTGTCGATTTTGGTCAAAAATGAAAATTTCAAAAGTGCCCCAATTTCTGCTTTAAGGTTTAGGTACTATCCCAAAATGTATCACTAAGGTGACAGAAGTTGATTTCAGAGCATAATTTTTGAACAGGAGCTTCAACCGTTTTGTGGCATATGAGAAATTCCCTAAGCCCCGGACCTTTCGATTTTGGTCAAAAATGAAAATTTCAAAAGTGCCCCAATTTCTGCTTTAAGGTTTAGGTACTATCCCAAAATGTATCACTAAGGTGACAGAAGTTGATTTCAGAGCATAATTTTTGAACAGTAGCTTCAACCGTTTTGTGGCATATGAGAAATTCCCTAAGCCCCGGACCTGTCGATTTTGGTCAAAAATGAAAATTTCAAAAGTGCCCCAATTTCTGCTTTAAGGTTTAGGTACTATCCCAAAATGTATCACTAAGGTGACAGAAGTTGATTTCAGAGCATAATTTTTGAACAGGAGCTTCAACCGTTTTGTGGCATATGAGAAATTCCCTAGGCCCCGGACCTGTCGATTTTGGTCAAAAATGAAAATGTCAAAAGTGCCCCAATTTCTGCTTTAAGGTTTAGGTACTATCCCAAAATGTATCACTAAGGTGACAGAAGTTGATTTCAGAGCATAATTTTTGAACAGGAGCGTCAACCGTTTTGTGGCATATGAGAAATTCCCTAAGCCTCGGACCTTTCGATTTTGGTCAAAAATGAAAATTTCAAAAGTGCCCCAATTTCTGCTTTAAGGTTTAGGTACTATCCCAAAATGTATCACTAAGGTGACAGAAGTTGATTTCAGAGCATAATTTTTGAACAGTAGCTTCAACCGTTTTGTGGCATATGAGAAATTCCCTAAGCCCCGGACCTGTCGATTTTGGTCAAAAATGAAAATTTCAAAAGTGCCCCAATTTCTGCTTTAAAGTTTAGGTACTATCCCAAAATGTATCACTAAGGTGACAGAAGTTGATTTCGGAGCATAATTTTTGAACAGTAGCTTCAACCGTTTTGTGGCATATGAGAAATTCCCTAAGCCCCGGACCTGTCGATTTTGGTCAAAAATGAAAATTTCAAAAGTGCCCCAATTTCTGCTTTAAAGTTTAGGAACTATCCCAAAATATATCACTAAGGTGACAGAAGTTGATTTCGAAGCATAATTTTTGAACAGGAGCTTCAACCGTTTTGTGGCATATGAGAAATTCCCTAGGCCCCGGACCTGTCGATTTTGGTCAAAAATGAAAATTTCAAAAGTGCCCCAATTTCTGCTTTAAGGTTTAGGTACTATCCCAAAATGTATCACTAAGGTGACAGAAGTTGATTTCAAAGCATAATTTTTGAACAGGAGCTTCAACCGTTTTGTGGCATATGAGAAATTCCCTAAGCCCCGGACCTTTCGATTTTGGTCAAAAATGATAATTTCAAAAGTGCCCCAATTTCTGCTTTAAAGTTTAGGTACTATCCCAAAATGTATCACTAAGGTGACAGAAGTTGATTTCGGAGCATAATTTTTGAACAGTAGCTTCAACCGTTTTGTGGCATATGAGAAATTCCCTAAGCCCCGGACCTGTCGATTTTGGTCAAAAATGATAATTTCAAAAGTGCCCCAATTTCTGCTTTAAAGTTTAGGTACTATCCCAAAATGTATCACTAAGGTGACAGAAGTTGATTTCGGAGCATAATTTTTGAACAGTAGCTTCAACCGTTTTGTGGCATATGAGAAATTCCCTAAGCCCCGGACCTTTCGATTTTGGTCAAAAATGAAAATTTCAAAAGTGCCCCAATTTCTGCTTTAAGGTTCAGATACTATCCCAAAATGTATCACTAAGGTGACAGAAGTTGATTTCGGAGCATAATTTTTGAACAGTAGCTTCAACCGTTTTGTGGCATATGAGAAATTCCCTAAGCCCCGGACCTGTCGATTTTGGTCAAAAATGAAAATTTCAAAAGTGCCCCAATTTCTGCTTTAAAGTTTAGGAACTATCCCAAAATATATCACTAAGGTGACAGAAGTTGATTTCGAAGCATAATTTTTGAACAGGAGCTTCAACCGTTTTGTGGCATATGAGAAATTCCCTAGGCCCCGGACCTGTCGATTTTGGTCAAAAATGAAAATTTCAAAAGTGCCCCAATTTCTGCTTTAAGGTTTAGGTACTATCCCAAAATGTATCACTAAGGTGACAGAAGTTGATTTCAAAGCATAATTTTTGAACAGGAGCTTCAACCGTTTTGTGGCATATGAGAAATTCCCTAAGCCCCGGACCTTTCGATTTTGGTCAAAAATGAAAATTTCAAAAGTGCCCCAATTTCTGCTTTAAGGTTTAGGTACTATCCCAAAATGTATCACTAAGGTGACAGAAGTTGATTTCAGAGCATAATTTTTGAACAGTAGCTTCAACCGTTTTGTGGCATATGAGAAATTCCCTAAGCCCCGGACCTGTCGATTTTGGTCAAAAATGAAAATTTCAAAAGTGCCCCAATTTCTGCTTTAAGGTTTAGGTACTATCCCAAAATGTATCACTAAGGTGACAGAAGTTGATTTCAGAGCATAATTTTTGAACAGGAGCTTCAACCGTTTTGTGGAATATGAGAAATTCCCTAGGCCCCGGACCTGTCGATTTTGGTCAAAAATGAAAATGTCAAAAGTGCCCCAATTTCTGCTTTAAGGTTTAGGTACTATCCCAAAATGTATCACTAAGGTGACAGAAGTTGATTTCAGAGCATAATTTTTGAACAGGAGCGTCAACCGTTTTGTGGCATATGAGAAATTCCCTAAGCCTCGGACCTTTCGATTTTGGTCAAAAATGAAAATTTCAAAAGTGCCCCAATTTCTGCTTTAAGGTTTAGGTACTATCCCAAAATGTATCACTAAGGTGACAGAAGTTGATTTCAGAGCATAATTTTTGAACAGTAGCTTCAACCGTTTTGTGGCATATGAGAAATTCCCTAAGCCCCGGACCTGTCGATTTTGGTCAAAAATGATAATTTCAAAAGTGCCCCAATTTCTGCTTTAAAGTTTAGGTACTATCCCAAAATGTATCACTAAGGTGACAGAAGTTGATTTCGGAGCATAATTTTTGAACAGTAGCTTCAACCGTTTTGTGGCATATGAGAAATTCCCTAAGCCCCGGACCTTTCGATTTTGGTCAAAAATGAAAATTTCAAAAGTGCCCCAATTTCTGCTTTAAGGTTTAGATACTATCCCAAAATGTATCACTAAGGTGACAGAAGTTGATTTCAGAGCATAATTTTTGAACAGTAGCTTCAACCGTTTTGTGGCATATGAGAAATTCCCTAAGCCCCGGACCTGTCGATTTTGGTCAAAAATGAAAATGTCAAAAGTGCCCCAATTTCTGCTTTAAAGTTTAGGTACTATCCCAAAATGTATCACTAAGGTGACAGAAGTTGATTTCGGAGCATAATTTTTGAACAGGAGCTTCAACCGTTTTGTGGCATATGAGAAATTCCCTAAGCCCCGGACCTGTCGATTTTGGTCAAAAATGAAAATTTCAAAAGTGCCCCAATTTTTGATTTAAACTTTAGGTACTATCCCATAATGTATCACTAAGGTGACAGAAGTTGATTTCGGAGCATAATTTTTGAACAGTAGCTTCAACCGTTTTGTGGCATATGAGAAATTCCCTAAGCCCCGGACCTGTCGATTTTGGTCAAAAATTAAAATGTCAAAAGTGTCCCAATTTCTGCTTTAATTTTTAGGTACTATCCCAAAATGTATCACTAAGGAGACAGAAGTTGATTATGGAGCATAATTTTTGAACAGGAGCTTCAACCACTTTGTGGCATATGAGAAATTCCCTAAGCCCGATTTTGGTCAAAAATGAAAATTTCAAAAGTGCCCCAATTTCTGCTTTAAAGTTTAGGTACTATCCCAAAATGTATCACTAAGGTGACAGAAGTTGATTTCGGAGCATAATTTTTGAACAGTAGCTTCAACCGTTTTGTGGCATATGAGAAATTCCCTAAGCCCCAGACCTGTCGATTTTGGTCAAAAATGAAAATTTCAAAAGTGCCCCAATTTATGCTTTAAAGTTTAGGAACTATCCCAAAATGTATCACTAAGGTGACAGAAGTTGATTTCGGAGCATAATTTTTGAACAGTAGCTTCAACCGTTTTGTGGCATATGAGAAATTCCCTAAGCCCCGGACCTGTCGATTTTGGTCAAAAATGAAAATTTCAAAAGTGCCCCAATTTCTGCTTTAAAGTTTAGGAACTATCTCAAAATATATCACTAAGGTGACAGAAGTTGATTTCGAAGCATAATTTTTGAACAGGAGCTTCAACCGTTTTGTGGCATATGAGAAATTCCCTAGGCCCCGGACCTGTCGATTTTGGTCAAAAATGAAAATTTCAAAAGTGCCCCAATTTCTGCTTTAAGGTTTAGGTACTATCCCAAAATGTATCACTAAGGTGACAGAAGTTGATTTCAGAGCATAATTTTTGAACAGGAGCTTCAACCGTTTTGTGGCATATGAGAAATTCCCTAAGCCCCGGACCTTTCGATTTTGGTCAAAAATGAAAATTTCAAAAGTGCCCCAATTTCTGCTTTAAGGTTTAGGTACTATCCCAAAATGTATCACTAAGGTGACAGAAGTTGATTTCAGAGCATAATTTTTGAACAGTAGCTTCAACCGTTTTGTGGCATATGAGAAATTCCCTAAGCCCCGGACCTGTCGATTTTGGTCAAAAATGAAAATTTCAAAAGTGCCCCAATTTCTGCTTTAAGGTTTAGGTACTATCCCAAAATGTATCACTAAGGTGACAGAAGTTGATTTCAGAGCATAATTTTTGAACAGGAGCTTCAACCGTTTTGTGGCATATGAGAAATTCCCTAGGCCCCGGACCTGTCGATTTTGGTCAAAAATGAAAATGTCAAAAGTGCCCCAATTTCTGCTTTAAGGTTTAGGTACTATCCCAAAATGTATCACTAAGGTGACAGAAGTTGATTTCAGAGCATAATTTTTGAACAGGAGCTTCAACCGTTTTGTGGCATATGAGAAATTCCCTAAGCCTCGGACCTTTCGATTTTGGTCAAAAATGAAAATTTCAAAAGTGCCCCAATTTCTGCTTTAAGGTTTAGGTACTATCCCAAAATGTATCACTAAGGTGACAGAAGTTGATTTCAGAGCATAATTTTTGAACAGTAGCTTCAACCGTTTTGTGGCATATGAGAAATTCCCTAAGCCCCGGACCTGTCGATTTTGGTCAAAAATGAAAATTTCAAAAGTGCCCCAATTTCTGCTTTAAAGTTTAGGTACTATCCCAAAATGTATCACTAAGGTGACAGAAGTTGATTTCGGAGCATAATTTTTGAACAGTAGCTTCAACCGTTTTGTGGCATATGAGAAATTCCCTAAGCCCCAGACCTTTCGATTTTGGTCAAAAATGAAAATTTCAAAAGTGCCCCAATTTCTGCTTTAAGGTTTAGATACTATCCCAAAATGTATCACTAAGGTGACAGAAGTTGATTTCAGAGCATAATTTTTGAACAGTAGCTTCAACCGTTTTGTGGCATATGAGAAATTCCCTAGGCCCCGGAACTGTCGATTTTGGTCAAAAATGAAAATTTCAAAAGTGCCCCAATTTCTGCTTTAAAGTTTAGGTACTATCCCAAAATGTATCACTAAGGTGACAGAAGTTGATTTCGGAGCATAATTTTTGAACAGTAGCTTCAACCGTTTTGTGGCATATGAGAAATTCCCTAAGCCCCGGACCTGTCGATTTTGGTCAAAAATGAAAATTTCAAAAGTGCCCCAATTTCTGCTTTAAGGTTTAGGTACTATCCCAAAATGTATCACTAAGGTGACAGAAGTTGATTTCAGAGCATAATTTTTGAACAGGAGCTTCAACCGTTTTGTGGCATATGAGAAATTCCCTAGGCCCCGGACCTGTCGATTTTGGTCAAAAATGAAAATGTCAAAAGTGCCCCAATTTCTGCTTTAAGGTTTAGGTACTATCCCAAAATGTATCACTAAGGTGACAGAAGTTGATTTCAGAGCATAATTTTTGAACAGGAGCGTCAACCGTTTTGTGGCATATGAGAAATTCCCTAAGCCTCGGACCTTTCGATTTTGGTCAAAAATGAAAATTTCAAAAGTGCCCCAATTTCTGCTTTAAGGTTTAGGTACTATCCCAAAATGTATCACTAAGGTGACAGAAGTTGATTTCAGAGCATAATTTTTGAACAGTAGCTTCAACCGTTTTGTGGCATATGAGAAATTCCCTAAGCCCCGGACCTGTCGATTTTGGTCAAAAATGATAATTTCAAAAGTGCCCCAATTTCTGCTTTAAAGTTTAGGTACTATCCCAAAATGTATCACTAAGGTGACAGAAGTTGATTTCGGAGCATAATTTTTGAACAGTAGCTTCAACCGTTTTGTGGCATATGAGAAATTCCCTAAGCCCCGGACCTTTCGATTTTGGTCAAAAATGAAAATTTCAAAAGTGCCCCAATTTCTGCTTTAAGGTTTAGATACTATCCCAAAATGTATCACTAAGGTGACAGAAGTTGATTTCAGAGCATAATTTTTGAACAGTAGCTTCAACCGTTTTGTGGCATATGAGAAATTCCCTAAGCCCCGGACCTGTCGATTTTGGTCAAAAATGAAAATGTCAAAAGTGCCCCAATTTCTGCTTTAAAGTTTAGGTACTATCCCAAAATGTATCACTAAGGTGACAGAAGTTGATTTCGGAGCATAATTTTTGAACAGGAGCTTCAACCGTTTTGTGGCATATGAGAAATTCCCTAAGCCCCGGACCTGTCGATTTTGGTCAAAAATGAAAATTTCAAAAGTGCCCCAATTTTTGATTTAAACTTTAGGTACTATCCCATAATGTATCACTAAGGTGACAGAAGTTGATTTCGGAGCATAATTTTTGAACAGTAGCTTCAACCGTTTTGTGGCATATGAGAAATTCCCTAAGCCCCGGACCTGTCGATTTTGGTCAAAAATTAAAATGTCAAAAGTGTCCCAATTTCTGCTTTAATTTTTAGGTACTATCCCAAAATGTATCACTAAGGAGACAGAAGTTGATTATGGAGCATAATTTTTGAACAGGAGCTTCAACCACTTTGTGGCATATGAGAAATTCCCTAAGCCCGATTTTGGTCAAAAATGAAAATTTCAAAAGTGCCCCAATTTCTGCTTTAAAGTTTAGGTACTATCCCAAAATGTATCACTAAGGTGACAGAAGTTGATTTCGGAGCATAATTTTTGAACAGTAGCTTCAACCGTTTTGTGGCATATGAGAAATTCCCTAAGCCCCAGACCTGTCGATTTTGGTCAAAAATGAAAATTTCAAAAGTGCCCCAATTTATGCTTTAAAGTTTAGGAACTATCCCAAAATGTATCACTAAGGTGACAGAAGTTGATTTCGGAGCATAATTTTTGAACAGTAGCTTCAACCGTTTTGTGGCATATGAGAAATTCCCTAAGCCCCGGACCTGTCGATTTTGGTCAAAAATGAAAATTTCAAAAGTGCCCCAATTTCTGCTTTAAAGTTTAGGAACTATCTCAAAATATATCACTAAGGTGACAGAAGTTGATTTCGAAGCATAATTTTTGAACAGGAGCTTCAACCGTTTTGTGGCATATGAGAAATTCCCTAGGCCCCGGACCTGTCGATTTTGGTCAAAAATGAAAATTTCAAAAGTGCCCCAATTTCTGCTTTAAGGTTTAGGTACTATCCCAAAATGTATCACTAAGGTGACAGAAGTTGATTTCAGAGCATAATTTTTGAACAGGAGCTTCAACCGTTTTGTGGCATATGAGAAATTCCCTAAGCCCCGGACCTTTCGATTTTGGTCAAAAATGAAAATTTCAAAAGTGCCCCAATTTCTGCTTTAAGGTTTAGGTACTATCCCAAAATGTATCACTAAGGTGACAGAAGTTGATTTCAGAGCATAATTTTTGAACAGTAGCTTCAACCGTTTTGTGGCATATGAGAAATTCCCTAAGCCCCGGACCTGTCGATTTTGGTCAAAAATGAAAATTTCAAAAGTGCCCCAATTTCTGCTTTAAGGTTTAGGTACTATCCCAAAATGTATCACTAAGGTGACAGAAGTTGATTTCAGAGCATAATTTTTGAACAGGAGCTTCAACCGTTTTGTGGCATATGAGAAATTCCCTAGGCCCCGGACCTGTCGATTTTGGTCAAAAATGAAAATGTCAAAAGTGCCCCAATTTCTGCTTTAAGGTTTAGGTACTATCCCAAAATGTATCACTAAGGTGACAGAAGTTGATTTCAGAGCATAATTTTTGAACAGGAGCTTCAACCGTTTTGTGGCATATGAGAAATTCCCTAAGCCTCGGACCTTTCGATTTTGGTCAAAAATGAAAATTTCAAAAGTGCCCCAATTTCTGCTTTAATTTTTAGGTACTATCCCAAAATGTATCACTAAGGAGACAGAAGTTGATTATGGAGCATAATTTTTGAACAGGAGCTTCAACCACTTTGTGGCATATGAGAAATTCCCTAAGCCCGATTTTGGTCAAAAATGAAAATTTCAAAAGTGCCCCAATTTCTGCTTTAAAGTTTAGGTACTATCCCAAAATGTATCACTAAGGTGACAGAAGTTGATTTCGGAGCATAATTTTTGAACAGTAGCTTCAACCGTTTTGTGGCATATGAGAAATTCCCTAAGCCCCAGACCTGTCGATTTTGGTCAAAAATGAAAATTTCAAAAGTGCCCCAATTTATGCTTTAAAGTTTAGGAACTATCCCAAAATGTATCACTAAGGTGACAGAAGTTGATTTCGGAGCATAATTTTTGAACAGTAGCTTCAACCGTTTTGTGGCATATGAGAAATTCCCTAAGCCCCGGACCTGTCGATTTTGGTCAAAAATGAAAATTTCAAAAGTGCCCCAATTTCTGCTTTAAAGTTTAGGAACTATCTCAAAATATATCACTAAGGTGACAGAAGTTGATTTCGAAGCATAATTTTTGAACAGGAGCTTCAACCGTTTTGTGGCATATGAGAAATTCCCTAGGCCCCGGACCTGTCGATTTTGGTCAAAAATGAAAATTTCAAAAGTGCCCCAATTTCTGCTTTAAGGTTTAGGTACTATCCCAAAATGTATCACTAAGGTGACAGAAGTTGATTTCAGAGCATAATTTTTGAACAGGAGCTTCAACCGTTTTGTGGCATATGAGAAATTCCCTAAGCCCCGGACCTTTCGATTTTGGTCAAAAATGAAAATTTCAAAAGTGCCCCAATTTCTGCTTTAAGGTTTAGGTACTATCCCAAAATGTATCACTAAGGTGACAGAAGTTGATTTCAGAGCATAATTTTTGAACAGTAGCTTCAACCGTTTTGTGGCATATGAGAAATTCCCTAAGCCCCGGACCTGTCGATTTTGGTCAAAAATGAAAATTTCAAAAGTGCCCCAATTTCTGCTTTAAGGTTTAGGTACTATCCCAAAATGTATCACTAAGGTGACAGAAGTTGATTTCAGAGCATAATTTTTGAACAGGAGCTTCAACCGTTTTGTGGCATATGAGAAATTCCCTAGGCCCCGGACCTGTCGATTTTGGTCAAAAATGAAAATGTCAAAAGTGCCCCAATTTCTGCTTTAAGGTTTAGGTACTATCCCAAAATGTATCACTAAGGTGACAGAAGTTGATTTCAGAGCATAATTTTTGAACAGGAGCTTCAACCGTTTTGTGGCATATGAGAAATTCCCTAAGCCTCGGACCTTTCGATTTTGGTCAAAAATGAAAATTTCAAAAGTGCCCCAATTTCTGCTTTAAGGTTTAGGTACTATCCCAAAATGTATCACTAAGGTGACAGAAGTTGATTTCAGAGCATAATTTTTGAACAGTAGCTTCAACCGTTTTGTGGCATATGAGAAATTCCCTAAGCCCCGGACCTGTCGATTTTGGTCAAAAATGAAAATTTCAAAAGTGCCCCAATTTCTGCTTTAAAGTTTAGGTACTATCCCAAAATGTATCACTAAGGTGACAGAAGTTGATTTCGGAGCATAATTTTTGAACAGTAGCTTCAACCGTTTTGTGGCATATGAGAAATTCCCTAAGCCCCAGACCTTTCGATTTTGGTCAAAAATGAAAATTTCAAAAGTGCCCCAATTTCTGCTTTAAGGTTTAGATACTATCCCAAAATGTATCACTAAGGTGACAGAAGTTGATTTCAGAGCATAATTTTTGAACAGTAGCTTCAACCGTTTTGTGGCATATGAGAAATTCCCTAGGCCCCGGAACTGTCGATTTTGGTCAAAAATGAAAATTTCAAAAGTGCCCCAATTTCTGCTTTAAAGTTTAGGTACTATCCCAAAATGTATCACTAAGGTGACAGAAGTTGATTTCGGAGCATAATTTTTGAACAGTAGCTTCAACCGTTTTGTGGCATATGAGAAATTCCCTAAGCCCCGGACCTGTCGATTTTGGTCAAAAATGAAAATTTCAAAAGTGCCCCAATTTCTGCTTTAAGGTTTAGGTACTATCCCAAAATGTATCACTAAGGTGACAGAAGTTGATTTCAGAGCATAATTTTTGAACAGGAGCTTCAACCGTTTTGTGGCATATGAGAAATTCCCTAGGCCCCGGACCTGTCGATTTTGGTCAAAAATGAAAATGTCAAAAGTGCCCCAATTTCTGCTTTAAGGTTTAGGTACTATCCCAAAATGTATCACTAAGGTGACAGAAGTTGATTTCAGAGCATAATTTTTGAACAGGAGCGTCAACCGTTTTGTGGCATATGAGAAATTCCCTAAGCCTCGGACCTTTCGATTTTGGTCAAAAATGAAAATTTCAAAAGTGCCCCAATTTCTGCTTTAAGGTTTAGGTACTATCCCAAAATGTATCACTAAGGTGACAGAAGTTGATTTCAGAGCATAATTTTTGAACAGTAGCTTCAACCGTTTTGTGGCATATGAGAAATTCCCTAAGCCCCGGACCTGTCGATTTTGGTCAAAAATGAAAATTTCAAAAGTGCCCCAATTTCTGCTTTAAAGTTTAGGTACTATCCCAAAATGTATCACTAAGGTGACAGAAGTTGATTTCGGAGCATAATTTTTGAACAGTAGCTTCAACCGTTTTGTGGCATATGAGAAATTCCCTAAGCCCCGGACCTTTCGATTTTGGTCAAAAATGAAAATTTCAAAAGTGCCCCAATTTCTGCTTTAAGGTTTAGATACTATCCCAAAATGTATCACTAAGGTGACAGAAGTTGATTTCAGAGCATAATTTTTGAACAGTAGCTTCAACCGTTTTGTGGCATATGAGAAATTCCCTAAGCCCCGGACCTGTCGATTTTGGTCAAAAATGAAAATTTCAAAAGTGCCCCAATTTCTGCTTTAAAGTTTAGGTACTATCCCAAAATGTATCACTAAGGTGACAGAAGTTGATTTCGGAGCATAATTTTTGAACAGGAGCTTCAACCGTTTTGTGGCATATGAGAAATTCCCTAAGCCCCGGACCTGTCGATTTTGGTCAAAAATGAAAATTTCAAAAGTGCCCCAATTTTTGATTTAAACTTTAGGTACTATCCCATAATGTATCACTAAGGTGACAGAAGTTGATTTCGGAGCATAATTTTTGAACAGTAGCTTCAACCGTTTTGTGGCATATGAGAAATTCCCTAAGCCCCGGACCTGTCGATTTTGGTCAAAAATTAAAATGTCAAAAGTGCCCCAATTTCTGCTTTAATTTTTAGGTACTATCCCAAAATGTATCACTAAGGAGACAGAAGTTGATTATGGAGCATAATTTTTGAACAGGAGCTTCAACCACTTTGTGGCATATGAGAAATTCCCTAAGCCCGATTTTGGTCAAAAATGAAAATTTCAAAAGTGCCCCAATTTCTGCTTTAAAGTTTAGGTACTATCCCAAAATGTATCACTAAGGTGACAGAAGTTGATTTCGGAGCATAATTTTTGAACAGTAGCTTCAACCGTTTTGTGGCATATGAGAAATTCCCTAAGCCCCAGACCTGTCGATTTTGGTCAAAAATGAAAATTTCAAAAGTGCCCCAATTTCTGCTTTAAAGTTTAGGAACTATCCCAAAATATATCACTAAGGTGACAGAAGTTGATTTCGAAGCATAATTTTTGAACAGGAGCTTCAACCGTTTTGTGGCATATGAGAAATTCCCTAGGCCCCGGACCTGTCGATTTTGGTCAAAAATGAAAATTTCAAAAGTGCCCCAATTTCTGCTTTAAGGTTTAGGTACTATCCCAAAATGTATCACTAAGGTGACAGAAGTTGATTTCAGAGCATAATTTTTGAACAGGAGCTTCAACCGTTTTGTGGCATATGAGAAATTCCCTAAGCCCCGGACCTTTCGATTTTGGTCAAAAATGAAAATTTCAAAAGTGCCCCAATTTCTGCTTTAAGGTTTAGGTACTATCCCAAAATGTATCACTAAGGTGACAGAAGTTGATTTCAGAGCATAATTTTTGAACAGTAGCTTCAACCGTTTTGTGGCATATGAGAAATTCCCTAAGCCCCGGACCTGTCGATTTTGGTCAAAAATGAAAATTTCAAAAGTGCCCCAATTTCTGCTTTAAGGTTTAGGTACTATCCCAAAATGTATCACTAAGGTGACAGAAGTTGATTTCAGAGCATAATTTTTGAACAGGAGCTTCAACCGTTTTGTGGCATATGAGAAATTCCCTAGGCCCCGGACCTGTCGATTTTGGTCAAAAATGAAAATGTCAAAAGTGCCCCAATTTCTGCTTTAAGGTTTAGGTACTATCCCAAAATGTATCACTAAGGTGACAGAAGTTGATTTCAGAGCATAATTTTTGAACAGGAGCTTCAACCGTTTTGTGGCATATGAGAAATTCCCTAAGCCCCGGACCTGTCGATTTTGGTCAAAAATGAAAATGTCAAAAGTGCCCCAATTTCTGCTTTAAAGTTTAGGTACTATCCCAAAATGTATCACTAAGGTGACAGAAGTTGATTTCGGAGCATAATTTTTGAACAGGAGCTTCAACCGTTTTGTGGCATATGAGAAATTCCCTAAGCCCCGGACCTGTCGATTTTGGTCAAAAATGAAAATTTCAAAAGTGCCCCAATTTTTGATTTAAACTTTAGGTACTATCCCATAATGTATCACTAAGGTGACAGAAGTTGATTTCGGAGCATAATTTTTGAACAGTAGCTTCAACCGTTTTGTGGCATATGAGAAATTCCCTAAGCCCCGGACCTGTCGATTTTGGTCAAAAATTAAAATGTCAAAAGTGTCCCAATTTCTGCTTTAATTTTTAGGTACTATCCCAAAATGTATCACTAAGGAGACAGAAGTTGATTATGGAGCATAATTTTTGAACAGGAGCTTCAACCACTTTGTGGCATATGAGAAATTCCCTAAGCCCGATTTTGGTCAAAAATGAAAATTTCAAAAGTGCCCCAATTTCTGCTTTAAAGTTTAGGTACTATCCCAAAATGTATCACTAAGGTGACAGAAGTTGATTTCGGAGCATAATTTTTGAACAGTAGCTTCAACCGTTTTGTGGCATATGAGAAATTCCCTAAGCCCCAGACCTGTCGATTTTGGTCAAAAATGAAAATTTCAAAAGTGCCCCAATTTCTGCTTTAAAGTTTAGGAACTATCTCAAAATATATCACTAAGGTGACAGAAGTTGATTTCGAAGCATAATTTTTGAACAGGAGCTTCAACCGTTTTGTGGCATATGAGAAATTCCCTAGGCCCCGGACCTGTCGATTTTGGTCAAAAATGAAAATTTCAAAAGTGCCCCAATTTCTGCTTTAAGGTTTAGGTACTATCCCAAAATGTATCACTAAGGTGACAGAAGTTGATTTCAGAGCATAATTTTTGAACAGGAGCTTCAACCGTTTTGTGGCATATGAGAAATTCCCTAGGCCCCGGACCTGTCGATTTTGGTCAAAAATGAAAATGTCAAAAGTGCCCCAATTTCTGCTTTAAGGTTTAGGTACTATCCCAAAATGTATCACTAAGGTGACAGAAGTTGATTTCAGAGCATAATTTTTGAACAGGAGCGTCAACCGTTTTGTGGCATATGAGAAATTCCCTAAGCCTCGGACCTTTCGATTTTGGTCAAAAATGAAAATTTCAAAAGTGCCCCAATTTCTGCTTTAAGGTTTAGGTACTATCCCAAAATGTATCACTAAGGTGACAGAAGTTGATTTCAGAGCATAATTTTTGAACAGTAGCTTCAACCGTTTTGTGGCATATGAGAAATTCCCTAAGCCCCGGACCTGTCGATTTTGGTCAAAAATGAAAATTTCAAAAGTGCCCCAATTTCTGCTTTAAAGTTTAGGTACTATCCCAAAATGTATCACTAAGGTGACAGAAGTTGATTTCGGAGCATAATTTTTGAACAGTAGCTTCAACCGTTTTGTGGCATATGAGAAATTCCCTAAGCCCCGGACCTTTCGATTTTGGTCAAAAATGAAAATTTCAAAAGTGCCCCAATTTCTGCTTTAAGGTTTAGATACTATCCCAAAATGTATCACTAAGGTGACAGAAGTTGATTTCAGAGCATAATTTTTGAACAGTAGCTTCAACCGTTTTGTGGCATATGAGAAATTCCCTAAGCCCCGGACCTGTCGATTTTGGTCAAAAATGAAAATTTCAAAAGTGCCCCAATTTCTGCTTTAAAGTTTAGGTACTATCCCAAAATGTATCACTAAGGTGACAGAAGTTGATTTCGGAGCATAATTTTTGAACAGGAGCTTCAACCGTTTTGTGGCATATGAGAAATTCCCTAAGCCCCGGACCTGTCGATTTTGGTCAAAAATGAAAATTTCAAAAGTGCCCCAATTTTTGATTTAAACTTTAGGTACTATCCCATAATGTATCACTAAGGTGACAGAAGTTGATTTCGGAGCATAATTTTTGAACAGTAGCTTCAACCGTTTTGTGGCATATGAGAAATTCCCTAAGCCCCGGACCTGTCGATTTTGGTCAAAAATTAAAATGTCAAAAGTGCCCCAATTTCTGCTTTAATTTTTAGGTACTATCCCAAAATGTATCACTAAGGAGACAGAAGTTGATTATGGAGCATAATTTTTGAACAGGAGCTTCAACCACTTTGTGGCATATGAGAAATTCCCTAAGCCCGATTTTGGTCAAAAATGAAAATTTCAAAAGTGCCCCAATTTCTGCTTTAAAGTTTAGGTACTATCCCAAAATGTATCACTAAGGTGACAGAAGTTGATTTCGGAGCATAATTTTTGAACAGTAGCTTCAACCGTTTTGTGGCATATGAGAAATTCCCTAAGCCCCAGACCTGTCGATTTTGGTCAAAAATGAAAATTTCAAAAGTGCCCCAATTTCTGCTTTAAAGTTTAGGAACTATCCCAAAATATATCACTAAGGTGACAGAAGTTGATTTCGAAGCATAATTTTTGAACAGGAGCTTCAACCGTTTTGTGGCATATGAGAAATTCCCTAGGCCCCGGACCTGTCGATTTTGGTCAAAAATGAAAATTTCAAAAGTGCCCCAATTTCTGCTTTAAGGTTTAGGTACTATCCCAAAATGTATCACTAAGGTGACAGAAGTTGATTTCAGAGCATAATTTTTGAACAGGAGCTTCAACCGTTTTGTGGCATATGAGAAATTCCCTAAGCCCCGGACCTTTCGATTTTGGTCAAAAATGAAAATTTCAAAAGTGCCCCAATTTCTGCTTTAAGGTTTAGGTACTATCCCAAAATGTATCACTAAGGTGACAGAAGTTGATTTCAGAGCATAATTTTTGAACAGTAGCTTCAACCGTTTTGTGGCATATGAGAAATTCCCTAAGCCCCGGACCTGTCGATTTTGGTCAAAAATGAAAATTTCAAAAGTGCCCCAATTTCTGCTTTAAGGTTTAGGTACTATCCCAAAATGTATCACTAAGGTGACAGAAGTTGATTTCAGAGCATAATTTTTGAACAGGAGCTTCAACCGTTTTGTGGCATATGAGAAATTCCCTAGGCCCCGGACCTGTCGATTTTGGTCAAAAATGAAAATGTCAAAAGTGCCCCAATTTCTGCTTTAAGGTTTAGGTACTATCCCAAAATGTATCACTAAGGTGACAGAAGTTGATTTCAGAGCATAATTTTTGAACAGGAGCTTCAACCGTTTTGTGGCATATGAGAAATTCCCTAAGCCCCGGACCTGTCGATTTTGGTCAAAAATGAAAATGTCAAAAGTGCCCCAATTTCTGCTTTAAAGTTTAGGTACTATCCCAAAATGTATCACTAAGGTGACAGAAGTTGATTTCGGAGCATAATTTTTGAACAGGAGCTTCAACCGTTTTGTGGCATATGAGAAATTCCCTAAGCCCCGGACCTGTCGATTTTGGTCAAAAATGAAAATTTCAAAAGTGCCCCAATTTTTGATTTAAACTTTAGGTACTATCCCATAATGTATCACTAAGGTGACAGAAGTTGATTTCGGAGCATAATTTTTGAACAGTAGCTTCAACCGTTTTGTGGCATATGAGAAATTCCCTAAGCCCCGGACCTGTCGATTTTGGTCAAAAATTAAAATGTCAAAAGTGTCCCAATTTCTGCTTTAATTTTTAGGTACTATCCCAAAATGTATCACTAAGGAGACAGAAGTTGATTATGGAGCATAATTTTTGAACAGGAGCTTCAACCACTTTGTGGCATATGAGAAATTCCCTAAGCCCGATTTTGGTCAAAAATGAAAATTTCAAAAGTGCCCCAATTTCTGCTTTAAAGTTTAGGTACTATCCCAAAATGTATCACTAAGGTGACAGAAGTTGATTTCGGAGCATAATTTTTGAACAGTAGCTTCAACCGTTTTGTGGCATATGAGAAATTCCCTAAGCCCCAGACCTGTCGATTTTGGTCAAAAATGAAAATTTCAAAAGTGCCCCAATTTCTGCTTTAAAGTTTAGGAACTATCTCAAAATATATCACTAAGGTGACAGAAGTTGATTTCGAAGCATAATTTTTGAACAGGAGCTTCAACCGTTTTGTGGCATATGAGAAATTCCCTAGGCCCCGGACCTGTCGATTTTGGTCAAAAATGAAAATTTCAAAAGTGCCCCAATTTCTGCTTTAAGGTTTAGGTACTATCCCAAAATGTATCACTAAGGTGACAGAAGTTGATTTCAGAGCATAATTTTTGAACAGGAGCTTCAACCGTTTTGTGGCATATGAGAAATTCCCTAAGCCCCGGACCTTTCGATTTTGGTCAAAAATGAAAATTTCAAAAGTGCCCCAATTTCTGCTTTAAGGTTTAGGTACTATCCCAAAATGTATCACTAAGGTGACAGAAGTTGATTTCAGAGCATAATTTTTGAACAGTAGCTTCAACCGTTTTGTGGCATATGAGAAATTCCCTAAGCCCCGGACCTGTCGATTTTGGTCAAAAATGAAAATTTCAAAAGTGCCCCAATTTCTGCTTTAAGGTTTAGGTACTATCCCAAAATGTATCACTAAGGTGACAGAAGTTGATTTCAGAGCATAATTTTTGAACAGGAGCTTCAACCGTTTTGTGGCATATGAGAAATTCCCTAGGCCCCGGACCTGTCGATTTTGGTCAAAAATGAAAATGTCAAAAGTGCCCCAATTTCTGCTTTAAGGTTTAGGTACTATCCCAAAATGTATCACTAAGGTGACAGAAGTTGATTTCAGAGCATAATTTTTGAACAGGAGCTTCAACCGTTTTGTGGCATATGAGAAATTCCCTAAGCCTCGGACCTTTCGATTTTGGTCAAAAATGAAAATTTCAAAAGTGCCCCAATTTCTGCTTTAAGGTTTAGGTACTATCCCAAAATGTATCACTAAGGTGACAGAAGTTGATTTCAGAGCATAATTTTTGAACAGTAGCTTCAACCGTTTTGTGGCATATGAGAAATTCCCTAAGCCCCGGACCTGTCGATTTTGGTCAAAAATGAAAATTTCAAAAGTGCCCCAATTTCTGCTTTAAAGTTTAGGTACTATCCCAAAATGTATCACTAAGGTGACAGAAGTTGATTTCGGAGCATAATTTTTGAACAGTAGCTTCAACCGTTTTGTGGCATATGAGAAATTCCCTAAGCCCCAGACCTTTCGATTTTGGTCAAAAATGAAAATTTCAAAAGTGCCCCAATTTCTGCTTTAAGGTTTAGATACTATCCCAAAATGTATCACTAAGGTGACAGAAGTTGATTTCAGAGCATAATTTTTGAACAGTAGCTTCAACCGTTTTGTGGCATATGAGAAATTCCCTAGGCCCCGGAACTGTCGATTTTGGTCAAAAATGAAAATTTCAAAAGTGCCCCAATTTCTGCTTTAAAGTTTAGGTACTATCCCAAAATGTATCACTAAGGTGACAGAAGTTGATTTCGGAGCATAATTTTTGAACAGTAGCTTCAACCGTTTTGTGGCATATGAGAAATTCCCTAAGCCCCGGACCTGTCGATTTTGGTCAAAAATGAAAATTTCAAAAGTGCCCCAATTTCTGCTTTAAGGTTTAGGTACTATCCCAAAATGTATCACTAAGGTGACAGAAGTTGATTTCAGAGCATAATTTTTGAACAGGAGCTTCAACCGTTTTGTGGCATATGAGAAATTCCCTAGGCCCCGGACCTGTCGATTTTGGTCAAAAATGAAAATGTCAAAAGTGCCCCAATTTCTGCTTTAAGGTTTAGGTACTATCCCAAAATGTATCACTAAGGTGACAGAAGTTGATTTCAGAGCATAATTTTTGAACAGGAGCGTCAACCGTTTTGTGGCATATGAGAAATTCCCTAAGCCTCGGACCTTTCGATTTTGGTCAAAAATGAAAATTTCAAAAGTGCCCCAATTTCTGCTTTAAGGTTTAGGTACTATCCCAAAATGTATCACTAAGGTGACAGAAGTTGATTTCAGAGCATAATTTTTGAACAGTAGCTTCAACCGTTTTGTGGCATATGAGAAATTCCCTAAGCCCCGGACCTGTCGATTTTGGTCAAAAATGAAAATTTCAAAAGTGCCCCAATTTCTGCTTTAAAGTTTAGGTACTATCCCAAAATGTATCACTAAGGTGACAGAAGTTGATTTCGGAGCATAATTTTTGAACAGTAGCTTCAACCGTTTTGTGGCATATGAGAAATTCCCTAAGCCCCGGACCTTTCGATTTTGGTCAAAAATGAAAATTTCAAAAGTGCCCCAATTTCTGCTTTAAGGTTTAGATACTATCCCAAAATGTATCACTAAGGTGACAGAAGTTGATTTCAGAGCATAATTTTTGAACAGTAGCTTCAACCGTTTTGTGGCATATGAGAAATTCCCTAAGCCCCGGACCTGTCGATTTTGGTCAAAAATGAAAATTTCAAAAGTGCCCCAATTTCTGCTTTAAAGTTTAGGTACTATCCCAAAATGTATCACTAAGGTGACAGAAGTTGATTTCGGAGCATAATTTTTGAACAGGAGCTTCAACCGTTTTGTGGCATATGAGAAATTCCCTAAGCCCCGGACCTGTCGATTTTGGTCAAAAATGAAAATTTCAAAAGTGCCCCAATTTTTGATTTAAACTTTAGGTACTATCCCATAATGTATCACTAAGGTGACAGAAGTTGATTTCGGAGCATAATTTTTGAACAGTAGCTTCAACCGTTTTGTGGCATATGAGAAATTCCCTAAGCCCCGGACCTGTCGATTTTGGTCAAAAATTAAAATGTCAAAAGTGCCCCAATTTCTGCTTTAATTTTTAGGTACTATCCCAAAATGTATCACTAAGGAGACAGAAGTTGATTATGGAGCATAATTTTTGAACAGGAGCTTCAACCACTTTGTGGCATATGAGAAATTCCCTAAGCCCGATTTTGGTCAAAAATGAAAATTTCAAAAGTGCCCCAATTTCTGCTTTAAAGTTTAGGTACTATCCCAAAATGTATCACTAAGGTGACAGAAGTTGATTTCGGAGCATAATTTTTGAACAGTAGCTTCAACCGTTTTGTGGCATATGAGAAATTCCCTAAGCCCCGGACCTGTCGATTTTGGTCAAAAATGAAAATTTCAAAAGTGCCCCAATTTCTGCTTTAAAGTTTAGGAACTATCCCAAAATATATCACTAAGGTGACAGAAGTTGATTTCGAAGCATAATTTTTGAACAGGAGCTTCAACCGTTTTGTGGCATATGAGAAATTCCCTAGGCCCCGGACCTGTCGATTTTGGTCAAAAATGAAAATTTCAAAAGTGCCCCAATTTCTGCTTTAAGGTTTAGGTACTATCCCAAAATGTATCACTAAGGTGACAGAAGTTGATTTCAGAGCATAATTTTTGAACAGGAGCTTCAACCGTTTTGTGGCATATGAGAAATTCCCTAAGCCCCGGACCTTTCGATTTTGGTCAAAAATGAAAATTTCAAAAGTGCCCCAATTTCTGCTTTAAGGTTTAGGTACTATCCCAAAATGTATCACTAAGGTGACAGAAGTTGATTTCAGAGCATAATTTTTGAACAGTAGCTTCAACCGTTTTGTGGCATATGAGAAATTCCCTAAGCCCCGGACCTGTCGATTTTGGTCAAAAATGAAAATTTCAAAAGTGCCCCAATTTCTGCTTTAAGGTTTAGGTACTATCCCAAAATGTATCACTAAGGTGACAGAAGTTGATTTCAGAGCATAATTTTTGAACAGGAGCTTCAACCGTTTTGTGGCATATGAGAAATTCCCTAGGCCCCGGACCTGTCGATTTTGGTCAAAAATGAAAATGTCAAAAGTGCCCCAATTTCTGCTTTAAGGTTTAGGTACTATCCCAAAATGTATCACTAAGGTGACAGAAGTTGATTTCAGAGCATAATTTTTGAACAGGAGCTTCAACCGTTTTGTGGCATATGAGAAATTCCCTAAGCCTCGGACCTTTCGATTTTGGTCAAAAATGAAAATTTCAAAAGTGCCCCAATTTCTGCTTTAAGGTTTAGGTACTATCCCAAAATGTATCACTAAGGTGACAGAAGTTGATTTCAGAGCATAATTTTTGAACAGTAGCTTCAACCGTTTTGTGGCATATGAGAAATTCCCTAAGCCCCGGACCTGTCGATTTTGGTCAAAAATGAAAATTTCAAAAGTGCCCCAATTTCTGCTTTAAAGTTTAGGTACTATCCCAAAATGTATCACTAAGGTGACAGAAGTTGATTTCGGAGCATAATTTTTGAACAGTAGCTTCAACCGTTTTGTGGCATATGAGAAATTCCCTAAGCCCCGGACCTTTCGATTTTGGTCAAAAATGAAAATTTCAAAAGTGCCCCAATTTCTGCTTTAAGGTTTAGATACTATCCCAAAATGTATCACTAAGGTGACAGAAGTTGATTTCAGAGCATAATTTTTGAACAGTAGCTTCAACCGTTTTGTGGCATATGAGAAATTCCCTAAGCCCCGGACCTGTCGATTTTGGTCAAAAATGAAAATTTCAAAAGTGCCCCAATTTTTGATTTAAACTTTAGGTACTATCCCATAATGTATCACTAAGGTGACAGAAGTTGATTTCGGAGCATCATTTTTGAACAGTAGCTTCAACCGTTTTGTGGCATATGAGAAATTCCCTAAGCCCCGGACCTGTCGATTTTGGTCAAAAATTAAAATGTCAAAAGTGTCCCAATTTCTGCTTTAATTTTTAGGCACTATCCCAAAATGTATCACTAAGGAGACAGAAGTTGATTATGGAGCATAATTTTTGAACAGGAGCTTCAACCACTTTGTGGCATATGAGAAATTCCCTAAGCCCGATTTTGGTCAAAAATGAAAATTTCAAAAGTGCCCCAATTTCTGCTTTAAAGTTTAGGTACTATCCCAAAATGTATCACTAAGGTGACAGAAGTTGATTTCGGAGCATAATTTTTGAACAGTAGCTTCAACCGTTTTGTGGCATATGAGAAATTCCCTAAGCCCCAGACCTGTCGATTTTGGTCAAAAATGAAAATTTCAAAAGTGCCCCAATTTCTGCTTTAAAGTTTAGGTACTATCCCAAAATGTATCACTAAGGTGACAGAAGTTGATTTCGGAGCATAATTTTTGAACAGTAGCTTCAACCGTTTTGTGGCATATGAGAAATTCCCTAAGCCCCAGACCTGTCGATTTTGGTCAAAAATGAAAATTTCAAAAGTGCCCCAATTTCTGCTTTAAAGTTTAGGAACTATCTCAAAATATATCACTAAGGTGACAGAAGTTGATTTCGAAGCATAATTTTTGAACAGGAGCTTCAACCGTTTTGTGGCATATGAGAAATTCCCTAGGCCCCGGACCTGTCGATTTTGGTCAAAAATGAAAATTTCAAAAGTGCCCCAATTTCTGCTTTAAGGTTTAGGTACTATCCCAAAATGTATCACTAAGGTGACAGAAGTTGATTTCAGAGCATAATTTTTGAACAGGAGCTTCAACCGTTTTGTGGCATATGAGAAATTCCCTAAGCCCCGGACCTTTCGATTTTGGTCAAAAATGAAAATTTCAAAAGTGCCCCAATTTCTGCTTTAAGGTTTAGGTACTATCCCAAAATGTATCACTAAGGTGACAGAAGTTGATTTCAGAGCATAATTTTTGAACAGTAGCTTCAACCGTTTTGTGGCATATGAGAAATTCCCTAAGCCCCAGACCTGTCGATTTTGGTCAAAAATGAAAATTTCAAAAGTGCCCCAATTTCTGCTTTAAGGTTTAGGTACTATCCCAAAATGTATCACTAAGGTGACAGAAGTTGATTTCAGAGCATAATTTTTGAACAGGAGCTTCAACCGTTTTGTGGCATATGAGAAATTCCCTAGGCCCCGGACCTGTCGATTTTGGTCAAAAATGAAAATGTCAAAAGTGCCCCAATTTCTGCTTTAAGGTTTAGGTACTATCCCAAAATGTATCACTAAGGTGACAGAAGTTGATTTCAGAGCATAATTTTTGAACAGGAGCTTCAACCGTTTTGTGGCATATGAGAAATTCCCTAAGCCTCGGACCTTTCGATTTTGGTCAAAAATGAAAATTTCAAAAGTGCCCCAATTTCTGCTTTAAGGTTTAGGTACTATCCCAAAATGTATCACTAAGGTGACAGAAGTTGATTTCGGAGCATAATTTTTGAACAGTAGCTTCAACCGTTTTGTGGCATATGAGAAATTCCCTAAGCCCCGGACCTGTCGATTTTGGTCAAAAATGAAAATGTCAAAAGTGCCCCAATTTCTGCTTTAAGGTTTAGGTACTATCCCAAAATGTATCACTAAGGTGACAGAAGTTGATTTCGGAGCATAATTTTTGAACAGGAGCTTCAACCGTTTTGTGGCGTATGAGAAATTCCCTAAGCCCCGGACCTGTCGATTTTGGTCAAAAATGAAAATTTCAAAAGTGCCCCAATTTCTGCTTTAAAGTTTAGGTACTATCCCAAAATGTATCACTAAGGTGACAGAAGTTGATTTCGGAGCATAATTTTTGAACAGTAGCTTCAACCGTTTTGTGGCATATGAGAAATTCCCTAAGCCCCGGACCTGTCGATTTTGGTCAAAAATGAAAATTTCAAAAGTGCCCCAATTTCTGCTTTAAAGTTTAGGTACTATCCCAAAATGTATCACTAAGGTGACAGAAGTTGATTTCGGAGCATAATTTTTGAACAGTAGCTTCAACCGTTTTGTGGCATATGAGAAATTCCCTAAGCCCCGGACCTGTCGATTTTGGTCAAAAATGAAAATTTCAAAAGTGCCCCAATTTATGCTTTAAAGTTTAGGAACTATCCCAAAATGTATCACTAAGGTGACAGAAGTTGATTTCGGAGCATAATTTTTGAACAGTAGCTTCAACTGTTTTGTGGCATATGAGAAATTCCCTAAGCCCCGGACCTGTCGATTTTGGTCAAAAATGAAAATTTCAAAAGTGCCACAATTTCTGCTTTAAAGTTTAGGTACTATCCCAAAATGTATCACTAAGGTGACAGAAGTTGATTTCGGAGCATAATTTTTGAACAGTAGCTTCAACCGTTTAGTGGCATATGAGAAATTCCCTAAGCCCCGGACCTGTCGATTTTGGTCAAAAATGAAAATTTCAAAAGTGCCCCAATTTCTGCTTTAAAGTTTAGGAACTATCCCAAAATATATCACTAAGGTGACAGAAGTTGATTTCGAAGCATAATTTTTGAAAAGGAGCTTCAACCGTTTTGTGGCATATGAGAAATTCCCTAGGCCTCGGACCTGTCGATTTTGGTCAAAAATGAAAATTTCAAAAGTGCCCCAATTTCTGCTTTAAGGTTTAGGTACTATCCCAAAATGTATCACTAAGGTGACAGAAGTTGATTTCAGAGCATAATTTTTGAACAGGAGCTTCAACCGTTTTGTGGCATATGAGAAATTCCCTAAGCCCCGGACCTTTCGATTTTGGTCAAAAATGAAAATTTCAAAAGTGCCCCAATTTCTGCTTTAAGGTTTAGGTACTATCCCAAAATGTATCACTAAGGTGACAGAAGTTGATTTCAGAGCATAATTTTTGAACAGTAGCTTCAACCGTTTTGTGGCATATGAGAAATTCCCTGAGCCCGGGACCTGTCGATTTTGGTCAAAAATGAAAATTTCAAAAGTGCCCCAATTTCTGCTTTAAGGTTTAGGTACTATCCCAAAATGTATCACTAAGGTGACAGAAGTTGATTTCAGAGCATAATTTTTGAACAGGAGCTTCAACCGTTTTGTGGCATATGAGAAATTCCCTAGGCCCCGGACCTGTCGATTTTGGTCAAAAATGAAAATTTCAAAAGTGCCCCAATTTCTGCTTTAAGGTTTAGGTACTATCCCAAAATGTATCACTAAGGTGACAGAAGTTGATTTCAGAGCATAATTTTTGAACAGGAGCTTCAACCGTTTTGTGGCATATGAGAAATTCCCTAAGCCTCGGACCTTTCGATTTTGGTCAAAAATGAAAATTTCAAAAGTGCCCCAATTTCTGCTTTAAGGTTTAGGTACTATCCCAAAATGTATCACTAAGGTGACAGAAGTTGATTTCAGAGCATAATTTTTGAACAGTAGCTTCAACCGTTTTGTGGCATATGAGAAATTCCCTAAGCCCCGGACCTGTCGATTTTGGTCAAAAATGAAAATTTCAAAAGTGCCCCAATTTCTGCTTTAAAGTTTAGGTACCATCCCAAAATGTATCACTAAGGTGACAGAAGTTGATTTCGGAGCATAATTTTTGAACAGTAGCTTCAACCGTTTTGTGGCATATGAGAAATTCCCTAAGCCCCGGACCTTTCGATTTTGGTCAAAAATGAAAATTTCAAAAGTGCCCCAATTTCTGCTTTAAGGTTTAGATACTATCCCAAAATGTATCACTAAGGTGACAGAAGTTGATTTCAGAGCATAATTTTTGAACAGTAGCTTCAACCGTTTTGTGGCATATGAGAAATTCCCTAAGCCCCGGACCTGTCGATTTTGGTCAAAAATGAAAATTTCAAAAGTGCCCCAATTTCTGCTTTAAAGTTTAGGTACTATCCCAAAATGTATCACTAAGGTGACAGAAGTTGATTTCGGAGCATAATTTTTGAACAGGAGCTTCAACCGTTTTGTGGCATATGAGAAATTCCCTAAGCCCCGGACCTGTCGATTTTGGTCAAAAATGAAAATTTCAAAAGTGCCCCAATTTTTGATTTAAACTTTAGGTACTATCCCATAATGTATCACTAAGGTGACAGAAGTTGATTTCGGAGCATAATTTTTGAACAGTAGCTTCAACCGTTTTGTGGCATATGAGAAATTCCCTAAGCCCCGGACCTGTCGATTTTGGTCAAAAATTAAAATGTCAAAAGTGTCCCAATTTCTGCTTTAATTTTTAGGTACTATCCCAAAATGTATCACTAAGGAGACAGAAGTTGATTATGGAGCATAATTTTTGAACAGGAGCTTCAACCACTTTGTGGCATATGAGAAATTCCCTAAGCCCGATTTTGGTCAAAAATGAAAATTTCAAAAGTGCCCCAATTTCTGCTTTAAAGTTTAGGTACTATCCCAAAATGTATCACTAAGGTGACAGAAGTTGATTTCGGAGCATAATTTTTGAACAGTAGCTTCAACCGTTTTGTGGCATATGAGAAATTCCCTAAGCCCCAGACCTGTCGATTTTGGTCAAAAATGAAAATTTCAAAAGTGCCCCAATTTCTGCTTTAAAGTTTAGGAACTATCCCAAAATATATCACTAAGGTGACAGAAGTTGATTTCGAAGCATAATTTTTGAACAGGAGCTTCAACCGTTTTGTGGCATATGAGAAATTCCCTAGGCCCCGGACCTGTCGATTTTGGTCAAAAATGAAAATTTCAAAAGTGCCCCAATTTCTGCTTTAAGGTTTAGGTACTATCCCAAAATGTATCACTAAGGTGACAGAAGTTGATTTCAGAGCATAAATTTTGAACAGGAGCTTCAACCGTTTTGTGGCATATGAGAAATTCCCTAAGCCCCGGACCTTTCGATTTTGGTCAAAAATGAAAATTTCAAAAGTGCCCCAATTTCTGCTTTAAGGTTTAGGTACTATCCCAAAATGTATCACTAAGGTGACAGAAGTTGATTTCAGAGCATAATTTTTGAACAGGAGCTTCAACCGTTTTGTGGCATATGAGAAATTCCCTAGGCCCCGGACCTGTCGATTTTGGTCAAAAATGAAAATGTCAAAAGTGCCCCAATTTCTGCTTTAAGGTTTAGGTACTATCCCAAAATGTATCACTAAGGTGACAGAAGTTGATTTCAGAGCATAATTTTTGAACAGGAGCGTCAACCGTTTTGTGGCATATGAGAAATTCCCTAAGCCTCGGACCTTTCGATTTTGGTCAAAAATGAAAATTTCAAAAGTGCCCCAATTTCTGCTTTAAGGTTTTGGTACTATCCCAAAATGTATCACTAAGGTGACAGAAGTTGATTTCAGAGCATAATTTTTGAACAGTAGCTTCAACCGTTTTGTGGCATATGAGAAATTCCCTAAGCCCCGGACCTGTCGATTTTGGTCAAAAATGAAAATTTCAAAAGTGCCCCAATTTCTGCTTTAAAGTTTAGGTACTATCCCAAAATGTATCACTAAGGTGACAGAAGTTGATTTCGGAGCATAATTTTTGAACAGTAGCTTCAACCGTTTTGTGGCATATGAGAAATTCCCTAAGCCCCGGACCTGTCGATTTTGGTCAAAAATGAAAATTTCAAAAGTGCCCCAATTTCTGCTTTAAAGTTTAGGAACTATCCCAAAATATATCACTAAGGTGACAGAAGTTGATTTCGAAGCATAATTTTTGAACAGGAGCTTCAACCGTTTTGTGGCATATGAGAAATTCCCTAGGCCCCGGACCTGTCGATTTTGGTCAAAAATGAAAATTTCAAAAGTGCCCCAATTTCTGCTTTAAGGTTTAGGTACTATCCCAAAATGTATCACTAAGGTGACAGAAGTTGATTTCAAAGCATAATTTTTGAACAGGAGCTTCAACCGTTTTGTGGCATATGAGAAATTCCCTAAGCCCCGGACCTTTCGATTTTGGTCAAAAATGATAATTTCAAAAGTGCCCCAGTTTCTGCTTTAAAGTTTAGGTACTATCCCAAAATGTATCACTAAGGTGACAGAAGTTGATTTCGGAGCATAATTTTTGAACAGTAGCTTCAACCGTTTTGTGGCATATGAGAAATTCCCTAAGCCCCGGACCTGTCGATTTTGGTCAAAAATGATAATTTCAAAAGTGCCCCAATTTCTGCTTTAAAGTTTAGGTACTATCCCAAAATGTATCACTAAGGTGACAGAAGTTGATTTCGGAGCATAATTTTTGAACAGTAGCTTCAACCGTTTTGTGGCATATGAGAAATTCCCTAAGCCCCGGACCTTTCGATTTTGGTCAAAAATGAAAATTTCAAAAGTGCCCCAATTTCTGCTTTAAGGTTCAGATACTATCCCAAAATGTATCACTAAGGTGACAGAAGTTGATTTCGGAGCATAATTTTTGAACAGTAGCTTCAACCGTTTTGTGGCATATGAGAAATTCCCTAAGCCCCGGACCTGTCGATTTTGGTCAAAAATGAAAATTTCAAAAGTGCCCCAATTTCTGCTTTAAAGTTTAGGAACTATCCCAAAATATATCACTAAGGTGACAGAAGTTGATTTCGAAGCATAATTTTTGAACAGGAGCTTCAACCGTTTTGTGGCATATGAGAAATTCCCTAGGCCCCGGACCTGTCGATTTTGGTCAAAAATGAAAATTTCAAAAGTGCCCCAATTTCTGCTTTAAGGTTTAGGTACTATCCCAAAATGTATCACTAAGGTGACAGAAGTTGATTTCAAAGCATAATTTTTGAACAGGAGCTTCAACCGTTTTGTGGCATATGAGAAATTCCCTAAGCCCCGGACCTTTCGATTTTGGTCAAAAATGAAAATTTCAAAAGTGCCCCAATTTCTGCTTTAAGGTTTAGGTACTATCCCAAAATGTATCACTAAGGTGACAGAAGTTGATTTCAGAGCATAATTTTTGAACAGTAGCTTCAACCGTTTTGTGGCATATGAGAAATTCCCTAAGCCCCGGACCTGTCGATTTTGGTCAAAAATGATAATTTCAAAAGTGCCCCAATTTCTGCTTTAAAGTTTAGGTACTATCCCAAAATGTATCACTAAGGTGACAGAAGTTGATTTCGGAGCATAATTTTTGAACAGTAGCTTCAACCGTTTTGTGGCATATGAGAAATTCCCTAAGCCCCGGACCTTTCGATTTTGGTCAAAAATGAAAATTTCAAAAGTGCCCCAATTTCTGCTTTAAAGTTTAGGTACTATCCCAAAATGTATCACTAAGGTGACAGAAGTTGATTTCAGAGCATAATTTTTGAACAGTAGCTTCAACCGTTTTGTGGCATATGAGAAATTCCCTAAGCCCCGGACCTGTCGATTTTGGTCAAAAATGAAAATTTCAAAAGTGCCCCAATTTCTGCTTTAAGGTTTAGGTACTATCCCAAAATGTATCACTAAGGTGACAGAAGTTGATTTCAGAGCATAATTTTTGAACAGGAGCTTCAACCGTTTTGTGGCATATGAGAAATTCCCTAGGCCCCGGACCTGTCGATTTTGGTCAAAAATGAAAATGTCAAAAGTGCCCCAATTTCTGCTTTAAGGTTTAGGTACTATCCCAAAATGTATCACTAAGGTGACAGAAGTTGATTTCAGAGCATAATTTTTGAACAGGAGCGTCAACCGTTTTGTGGCATATGAGAAATTCCCTAAGCCTCGGACCTTTCGATTTTGGTCAAAAATGAAAATTTCAAAAGTGCCCCAATTTCTGCTTTAAGGTTTAGGTACTATCCCAAAATGTATCACTAAGGTGACAGAAGTTGATTTCAGAGCATAATTTTTGAACAGTAGCTTCAACCGTTTTGTGGCATATGAGAAATTCCCTAAGCCCCGGACCTGTCGATTTTGGTCAAAAATGATAATTTCAAAAGTGCCCCAATTTCTGCTTTAAAGTTTAGGTACTATCCCAAAATGTATCACTAAGGTGACAGAAGTTGATTTCGGAGCATAATTTTTGAACAGTAGCTTCAACCGTTTTGTGGCATATGAGAAATTCCCTAAGCCCCGGACCTTTCGATTTTGGTCAAAAATGAAAATTTCAAAAGTGCCCCAATTTCTGCTTTAAGGTTTAGATACTATCCCAAAATGTATCACTAAGGTGACAGAAGTTGATTTCAGAGCATAATTTTTGAACAGTAGCTTCAACCGTTTTGTGGCATATGAGAAATTCCCTAAGCCCCGGACCTGTCGATTTTGGTCAAAAATTAAAATGTCAAAAGTGTCCCAATTTCTGCTTTAATTTTTAGGTACTATCCCAAAATGTATCACTAAGGAGACAGAAGTTGATTATGGAGCATAATTTTTGAACAGGAGCTTCAACCACTTTGTGGCATATGAGAAATTCCCTAAGCCCGATTTTGGTCAAAAATGAAAATTTCAAAAGTGCCCCAATTTCTGCTTTAAAGTTTAGGTACTATCCCAAAATGTATCACTAAGGTGACAGAAGTTGATTTCGGAGCATAATTTTTGAACAGTAGCTTCAACCGTTTTGTGGCATATGAGAAATTCCCTAAGCCCCAGACCTGTCGATTTTGGTCAAAAATGAAAATTTCAAAAGTGCCCCAATTTATGCTTTAAAGTTTAGGAACTATCCCAAAATGTATCACTAAGGTGACAGAAGTTGATTTCGGAGCATCATTTTTGAACAGTAGCTTCAACCGTTTTGTGGCATATGAGAAATTCCCTAAGCCCCGGACCTGTCGATTTTGGTCAAAAATGAAAATTTCAAAAGTGCCCCAATTTCTGCTTTAAAGTTTAGGAACTATCTCAAAATATATCACTAAGGTGACAGAAGTTGATTTCGAAGCATAATTTTTGAACAGGAGCTTCAACCGTTTTGTGGCATATGAGAAATTCCCTAGGCCCCGGACCTGTCGATTTTGGTCAAAAATGAAAATTTCAAAAGTGCCCCAATTTCTGCTTTAAGGTTTAGGTACTATCCCAAAATGTATCACTAAGGTGACAGAAGTTGATTTCAGAGCATAATTTTTGAACAGGAGCTTCAACCGTTTTGTGGCATATGAGAAATTCCCTAAGCCCCGGACCTTTCGATTTTGGTCAAAAATGAAAATTTCAAAAGTGCCCCAATTTCTGCTTTAAGGTTTAGGTACTATCCCAAAATGTATCACTAAGGTGACAGAAGTTGATTTCAGAGCATAATTTTTGAACAGTAGCTTCAACCGTTTTGTGGCATATGAGAAATTCCCTAAGCCCCGGACCTGTCGATTTTGGTCAAAAATGAAAATTTCAAAAGTGCCCCAATTTCTGCTTTAAGGTTTAGGTACTATCCCAAAATGTATCACTAAGGTGACAGAAGTTGATTTCAGAGCATAATTTTTGAACAGGAGCTTCAACCGTTTTGTGGCATATGAGAAATTCCCTAGGCCCCGGACCTGTCGATTTTGGTCAAAAATGAAAATGTCAAAAGTGCCCCAATTTCTGCTTTAAGGTTTAGGTACTATCCCAAAATGTATCACTAAGGTGACAGAAGTTGATTTCAGAGCATAATTTTTGAACAGGAGCTTCAACCGTTTTGTGGCATATGAGAAATTCCCTAAGCCTCGGACCTTTCGATTTTGGTCAAAAATGAAAATTTCAAAAGTGCCCCAATTTCTGCTTTAAGGTTTAGGTACTATCCCAAAATGTATCACTAAGGTGACAGAAGTTGATTTCAGAGCATAATTTTTGAACAGTAGCTTCAACCGTTTTGTGGCATATGAGAAATTCCCTAAGCCCCGGACCTGTCGATTTTGGTCAAAAATGAAAATTTCAAAAGTGCCCCAATTTCTGCTTTAAAGTTTAGGTACTATCCCAAAATGTATCACTAAGGTGACAGAAGTTGATTTCGGAGCATAATTTTTGAACAGTAGCTTCAACCGTTTTGTGGCATATGAGAAATTCCCTAAGCCCCAGACCTTTCGATTTTGGTCAAAAATGAAAATTTCAAAAGTGCCCCAATTTCTGCTTTAAGGTTTAGATACTATCCCAAAATGTATCACTAAGGTGACAGAAGTTGATTTCAGAGCATAATTTTTGAACAGTAGCTTCAACCGTTTTGTGGCATATGAGAAATTCCCTAGGCCCCGGACCTGTCGATTTTGGTCAAAAATGAAAATTTCAAAAGTGCCCCAATTTCTGCTTTAAAGTTTAGGTACTATCCCAAAATGTATCACTAAGGTGACAGAAGTTGATTTCGGAGCATAATTTTTGAACAGTAGCTTCAACCGTTTTGTGGCATATGAGAAATTCCCTAAGCCCCGGACCTGTCGATTTTGGTCAAAAATGAAAATTTCAAAAGTGCCCCAATTTCTGCTTTAAGGTTTAGGTACTATCCCAAAATGTATCACTAAGGTGACAGAAGTTGATTTCAGAGCATAATTTTTGAACAGGAGCTTCAACCGTTTTGTGGCATATGAGAAATTCCCTAGGCCCCGGACCTGTCGATTTTGGTCAAAAATGAAAATGTCAAAAGTGCCCCAATTTCTGCTTTAAGGTTTAGGTACTATCCCAAAATGTATCACTAAGGTGACAGAAGTTGATTTCAGAGCATAATTTTTGAACAGGAGCGTCAACCGTTTTGTGGCATATGAGAAATTCCCTAAGCCTCGGACCTTTCGATTTTGGTCAAAAATGAAAATTTCAAAAGTGCCCCAATTTCTGCTTTAAGGTTTAGGTACTATCCCAAAATGTATCACTAAGGTGACAGAAGTTGATTTCAGAGCATAATTTTTGAACAGTAGCTTCAACCGTTTTGTGGCATATGAGAAATTCCCTAAGCCCCGGACCTGTCGATTTTGGTCAAAAATGAAAATTTCAAAAGTGCCCCAATTTCTGCTTTAAAGTTTAGGTACTATCCCAAAATGTATCACTAAGGTGACAGAAGTTGATTTCGGAGCATAATTTTTGAACAGTAGCTTCAACCGTTTTGTGGCATATGAGAAATTCCCTAAGCCCCGGACCTTTCGATTTTGGTCAAAAATGAAAATTTCAAAAGTGCCCCAATTTCTGCTTTAAGGTTTAGATACTATCCCAAAATGTATCACTAAGGTGACAGAAGTTGATTTCAGAGCATAATTTTTGAACAGTAGCTTCAACCGTTTTGTGGCATATGAGAAATTCCCTAAGCCCCGGACCTGTCGATTTTGGTCAAAAATGAAAATTTCAAAAGTGCCCCAATTTCTGCTTTAAAGTTTAGGTACTATCCCAAAATGTATCACTAAGGTGACAGAAGTTGATTTCGGAGCATAATTTTTGAACAGGAGCTTCAACCGTTTTGTGGCATATGAGAAATTCCCTAAGCCCCGGACCTGTCGATTTTGGTCAAAAATGAAAATTTCAAAAGTGCCCCAATTTTTGATTTAAACTTTAGGTACTATCCCATAATGTATCACTAAGGTGACAGAAGTTGATTTCGGAGCATAATTTTTGAACAGTAGCTTCAACCGTTTTGTCTCATATGAGAAATTCCCTAAGCCCCGGACCTGTCGATTTTGGTCAAAAATTAAAATGTCAAAAGTGCCCCAATTTCTGCTTTAATTTTTAGGTACTATCCCAAAATGTATCACTAAGGAGACAGAAGTTGATTATGGAGCATAATTTTTGAACAGGAGCTTCAACCACTTTGTGGCATATGAGAAATTCCCTAAGCCCGATTTTGGTCAAAAATGAAAATTTCAAAAGTGCCCCAATTTCTGCTTTAAAGTTTAGGTACTATCCCAAAATGTATCACTAAGGTGACAGAAGTTGATTTCGGAGCATAATTTTTGAACAGTAGCTTCAACCGTTTTGTGGCATATGAGAAATTCCCTAAGCCCCGGACCTGTCGATTTTGGTCAAAAATGAAAATTTCAAAAGTGCCCCAATTTCTGCTTTAAAGTTTAGGAACTATCCCAAAATATATCACTAAGGTGACAGAAGTTGATTTCGAAGCATAATTTTTGAACAGGAGCTTCAACCGTTTTGTGGCATATGAGAAATTCCCTAGGCCCCGGACCTGTCGATTTTGGTCAAAAATGAAAATTTCAAAAGTGCCCCAATTTCTGCTTTAAGGTTTAGGTACTATCCCAAAATGTATCACTAAGGTGACAGAAGTTGATTTCAGAGCATAATTTTTGAACAGGAGCTTCAACCGTTTTGTGGCATATGAGAAATTCCCTAAGCCCCGGACCTTTCGATTTTGGTCAAAAATGAAAATTTCAAAAGTGCCCCAATTTCTGCTTTAAGGTTTAGGTACTATCCCAAAATGTATCACTAAGGTGACAGAAGTTGATTTCAGAGCATAATTTTTGAACAGTAGCTTCAACCATTTTGTGGCATATGAGAAATTCCCTAAGCCCCGGACCTGTCGATTTTGGTCAAAAATGAAAATTTCAAAAGTGCCCCAATTTCTGCTTTAAGGTTTAGGTACTATCCCAAAATGTATCACTAAGGTGACAGAAGTTGATTTCAGAGCATAATTTTTGAACAGGAGCTTCAACCGTTTTGTGGCATATGAGAAATTCCCTAGGCCCCGGACCTGTCGATTTTGGTCAAAAATGAAAATGTCAAAAGTGCCCCAATTTCTGCTTTAAGGTTTAGGTACTATCCCAAAATGTATCACTAAGGTGACAGAAGTTGATTTCAGAGCATAATTTTTGAACAGGAGCTTCAACCGTTTTGTGGCATATGAGAAATTCCCTAAGCCTCGGACCTTTCGATTTTGGTCAAAAATGAAAATTTCAAAAGTGCCCCAATTTCTGCTTTAAGGTTTAGGTACTATCCCAAAATGTATCACTAAGGTGACAGAAGTTGATTTCAGAGCATAATTTTTGAACAGTAGCTTCAACCGTTTTGTGGCATATGAGAAATTCCCTAAGCCCCGGACCTGTCGATTTTGGTCAAAAATGAAAATTTCAAAAGTGCCCCAATTTCTGCTTTAAAGTTTAGGTACTATCCCAAAATGTATCACTAAGGTGACAGAAGTTGATTTCGGAGCATAATTTTTGAACAGTAGCTTCAACCGTTTTGTGGCATATGAGAAATTCCCTAAGCCCCGGACCTTTCGATTTTGGTCAAAAATGAAAATTTCAAAAGTGCCCCAATTTCTGCTTTAAGGTTTAGATACTATCCCAAAATGTATCACTAAGGTGACAGAAGTTGATTTCAGAGCATAATTTTTGAACAGTAGCTTCAACCGTTTTGTGGCATATGAGAAATTCCCTAAGCCCCGGACCTGTCGATTTTGGTCAAAAATGAAAATTTCAAAAGTGCCCCAATTTTTGATTTAAACTTTAGGTACTATCCCATAATGTATCACTAAGGTGACAGAAGTTGATTTCGGAGCATCATTTTTGAACAGTAGCTTCAACCGTTTTGTGGCATATGAGAAATTCCCTAATCCCCGGACCTGTCGATTTTGGTCAAAAATTAAAATGTCAAAAGTGTCCCAATTTCTGCTTTAATTTTTAGGTACTATCCCAAAATGTATCACTAAGGAGACAGAAGTTGATTATGGAGCATAATTTTTGAACAGGAGCTTCAACCACTTTGTGGCATATGAGAAATTCCCTAAGCCCGATTTTGGTCAAAAATGAAAATTTCAAAAGTGCCCCAATTTCTGCTTTAAAGTTTAGGTACTATCCCAAAATGTATCACTAAGGTGACAGAAGTTGATTTCGGAGCATAATTTTTGAACAGTAGCTTCAACCGTTTTGTGGCATATGAGAAATTCCCTAAGCCCCAGACCTGTCGATTTTGGTCAAAAATGAAAATTTCAAAAGTGCCCCAATTTATGCTTTAAAGTTTAGGAACTATCCCAAAATGTATCACTAAGGTGACAGAAGTTGATTTCGGAGCATAATTTTTGAACAGTAGCTTCAACCGTTTTGTGGCATATGAGAAATTCCCTAAGCCCCGGACCTGTCGATTTTGGTCAAAAATGAAAATTTCAAAAGTGCCCCAATTTCTGCTTTAAAGTTTAGGAACTATCTCAAAATATATCACTAAGGTGACAGAAGTTGATTTCGAAGCATAATTTTTGAACAGGAGCTTCAACCGTTTTGTGGCATATGAGAAATTCCCTAGGCCCCGGACCTGTCGATTTTGGTCAAAAATGAAAATTTCAAAAGTGCCCCAATTTCTGCTTTAAGGTTTAGGTACTATCCCAAAATGTATCACTAAGGTGACAGAAGTTGATTTCAGAGCATAATTTTTGAACAGGAGCTTCAACCGTTTTGTGGCATATGAGAAATTCCCTAAGCCCCGGACCTTTCGATTTTGGTCAAAAATGAAAATTTCAAAAGTGCCCCAATTTCTGCTTTAAGGTTTAGGTACTATCCCAAAATGTATCACTAAGGTGACAGAAGTTGATTTCAGAGCATAATTTTTGAACAGTAGCTTCAACCGTTTTGTGGCATATGAGAAATTCCCTAAGCCCCGGACCTGTCGATTTTGGTCAAAAATGAAAATTTCAAAAGTGCCCCAATTTCTGCTTTAAGGTTTAGGTACTATCCCAAAATGTATCACTAAGGTGACAGAAGTTGATTTCAGAGCATAATTTTTGAACAGGAGCTTCAACCGTTTTGTGGCATATGAGAAATTCCCTAGGCCCCGGACCTGTCGATTTTGGTCAAAAATGAAAATGTCAAAAGTGCCCCAATTTCTGCTTTAAGGTTTAGGTACTATCCCAAAATGTATCACTAAGGTGACAGAAGTTGATTTCAGAGCATAATTTTTGAACAGGAGCTTCAACCGTTTTGTGGCATATGAGAAATTCCCTAAGCCTCGGACCTTTCGATTTTGGTCAAAAATGAAAATTTCAAAAGTGCCCCAATTTCTGCTTTAAGGTTTAGGTACTATCCCAAAATGTATCACTAAGGTGACAGAAGTTGATTTCAGAGCATAATTTTTGAACAGTAGCTTCAACCGTTTTGTGGCATATGAGAAATTCCCTAAGCCCCGGACCTGTCGATTTTGGTCAAAAATGAAAATTTCAAAAGTGCCCCAATTTCTGCTTTAAAGTTTAGGTACTATCCCAAAATGTATCACTAAGGTGACAGAAGTTGATTTCGGAGCATAATTTTTGAACAGTAGCTTCAACCGTTTTGTGGCATATGAGAAATTCCCTAAGCCCCAGACCTTTCGATTTTGGTCAAAAATGAAAATTTCAAAAGTGCCCCAATTTCTGCTTTAAGGTTTAGATACTATCCCAAAATGTATCACTAAGGTGACAGAAGTTGATTTCAGAGCATAATTTTTGAACAGTAGCTTCAACCGTTTTGTGGCATATGAGAAATTCCCTAGGCCCCGGACCTGTCGATTTTGGTCAAAAATGAAAATTTCAAAAGTGCCCCAATTTCTGCTTTAAAGTTTAGGTACTATCCCAAAATGTATCACTAAGGTGACAGAAGTTGATTTCGGAGCATAATTTTTGAACAGTAGCTTCAACCGTTTTGTGGCATATGAGAAATTCCCTAAGCCCCGGACCTGTCGATTTTGGTCAAAAATGAAAATTTCAAAAGTGCCCCAATTTCTGCTTTAAGGTTTAGGTACTATCCCAAAATGTATCACTAAGGTGACAGAAGTTGATTTCAGAGCATAATTTTTGAACAGGAGCTTCAACCGTTTTGTGGCATATGAGAAATTCCCTAGGCCCCGGACCTGTCGATTTTGGTCAAAAATGAAAATGTCAAAAGTGCCCCAATTTCTGCTTTAAGGTTTAGGTACTATCCCAAAATGTATCACTAAGGTGACAGAAGTTGATTTCAGAGCATAATTTTTGAACAGGAGCGTCAACCGTTTTGTGGCATATGAGAAATTCCCTAAGCCTCGGACCTTTCGATTTTGGTCAAAAATGAAAATTTCAAAAGTGCCCCAATTTCTGCTTTAAGGTTTAGGTACTATCCCAAAATGTATCACTAAGGTGACAGAAGTTGATTTCAGAGCATAATTTTTGAACAGTAGCTTCAACCGTTTTGTGGCATATGAGAAATTCCCTAAGCCCCGGACCTGTCGATTTTGGTCAAAAATGAAAATTTCAAAAGTGCCCCAATTTCTGCTTTAAAGTTTAGGTACTATCCCAAAATGTATCACTAAGGTGACAGAAGTTGATTTCGGAGCATAATTTTTGAACAGTAGCTTCAACCGTTTTGTGGCATATGAGAAATTCCCTAGGCCCCGGACCTGTCGATTTTGGTCAAAAATGAAAATTTCAAAAGTGCCCCAATTTCTGCTTTAAGGTTTAGGTACTATCCCAAAATGTATCACTAAGGTGACAGAAGTTGATTTCAGAGCATAATTTTTGAACAGGAGCTTCAACCGTTTTGTGGCATATGAGAAATTCCCTAAGCCTCGGACCTTTCGATTTTGGTCAAAAATGAAAATTTCAAAAGTGCCCCAATTTCTGCTTTAAGGTTTAGGTACTATCCCAAAATGTATCACTAAGGTGACAGAAGTTGATTTCAGAGCATAATTTTTGAACAGTAGCTTCAACCGTTTTGTGGCATATGAGAAATTCCCTAAGCCCCGGACCTGTCGATTTTGGTCAAAAATGAAAATTTCAAAAGTGCCCCAATTTCTGCTTTAAAGTTTAGGTACTATCCCAAAATGTATCACTAAGGTGACAGAAGTTGATTTCGGAGCATAATTTTTGAACAGTAGCTTCAACCGTTTTGTGGCATATGAGAAATTCCCTAAGCCCCGGACCTTTCGATTTTGGTCAAAAATGAAAATTTCAAAAGTGCCCCAATTTCTGCTTTAAGGTTTAGATACTATCCCAAAATGTATCACTAAGGTGACAGAAGTTGATTTCAGAGCATAATTTTTGAACAGTAGCTTCAACCGTTTTGTGGCATATGAGAAATTCCCTAAGCCCCGGACCTGTCGATTTTGGTCAAAAATGAAAATTTCAAAAGTGCCCCAATTTTTGATTTAAACTTTAGGTACTATCCCATAATGTATCACTAAGGTGACAGAAGTTGATTTCGGAGCATCATTTTTGAACAGTAGCTTCAACCGTTTTGTGGCATATGAGAAATTCCCTAAGCCCCGGACCTGTCGATTTTGGTCAAAAATTAAAATGTCAAAAGTGTCCCAATTTCTGCTTTAATTTTTAGGTACTATCCCAAAATGTATCACTAAGGAGACAGAAGTTGATTATGGAGCATAATTTTTGAACAGGAGCTTCAACCACTTTGTGGCATATGAGAAATTCCCTAAGCCCGATTTTGGTCAAAAATGAAAATTTCAAAAGTGCCCCAATTTCTGCTTTAAAGTTTAGGTACTATCCCAAAATGTATCACTAAGGTGACAGAAGTTGATTTCGGAGCATAATTTTTGAACAGTAGCTTCAACCGTTTTGTGGCATATGAGAAATTCCCTAAGCCCCAGACCTGTCGATTTTGGTCAAAAATGAAAATGTCAAAAGTGCCCCAATTTCTGCTTTAAAGTTTAGGAACTATCCCAAAATATATCACTAAGGTGACAGAAGTTGATTTCAGAGCATAATTTTTGAACAGTAGCTTCAACCGTTTTGTGGCATATGAGAAATTCCCTAGGCCCCGGACCTGTCGATTTTGGTCAAAAATGAAAATTTCAAAAGTGCCCCAATTTCTGCTTTAAGGTTTAGATACTATCCCAAAATGTATCACTAAGGTGACAGAAGTTGATTTCAGAGCATAATTTTTGAACAGTAGCTTCAACCGTTTTGTGGCATATGAGAAATTCCCTAGGCCCCGGACCTGTCGATTTTGGTCAAAAATGAAAATTTCAAAAGTGCCCCAATTTCTGCTTTAAAGTTTAGGTACTATCTCAAAATGTATCACTAAGGTGACAGAAGTTGATTTCGGAGCATAATTTTTGAACAGTAGCTTCAACCGTTTTGTGGCATATGAGAAATTCCCTAAGCCCCGGACCTGTCGATTTTGGTCAAAAATGAAAATTTCAAAAGTGCCCCAATTTCTGCTTTAAGGTTTAGATACTATCCCAAAATGTATCACTAAGGTGACAGAAGTTGATTTCAGAGCATAATTTTTGAACAGTAGCTTCAACCGTTTTGTGGCATATGAGAAATTCCCTAAGCCCCGGACCTGTCGATTTTGGTCAAAAATGAAAATTTCAAAAGTGCCCCAATTTCTGCTTTAAAGTTTAGGTACTATCCCAAAATGTATCACTAAGGTGACAGAAGTTGATTTCGGAGCATAATTTTTGAACAGTAGCTTCAACCGTTTTGTGGCATATGAGAAATTCCCTAAGCCCCGGACCTGTCGATTTTGGTCAAAAATGAAAATTTCAAAAGTGCCCCAATTTCTGCTTTAAGGTTTAGGTACTATCCCAAAATGTATCACTAAGGTGACAGAAGTTGATTTCAGAGCATAATTTTTGAACAGGAGCTTCAACCGTTTTGTGGCATATGAGAAATTCCCTAGGCCCCGGACCTGTCGATTTTGGTCAAAAATGAAAATTTCAAAAGTGCCCCAATTTCTGCTTTAAGGTTTAGGTACTATCCCAAAATGTATCACTAAGGTGACAGAAGTTGATTTCAGAGCATAATTTTTGAACAGGAGCGTCAACCGTTTTGTGGCATATGAGAAATTCCCTAAGCCTCGGACCTTTCGATTTTGGTCAAAAATGAAAATTTCAAAAGTGCCCCAATTTCTGCTTTAAGGTTTAGGTACTATCCCAAAATGTATCACTAAGGTGACAGAAGTTGATTTCAGAGCATAATTTTTGAACAGTAGCTTCAACCGTTTTGTGGCATATGAGAAATTCCCTAAGCCCCGGACCTGTCGATTTTGGTCAAAAATGAAAATTTCAAAAGTGCCCCAATTTCTGCTTTAAAGTTTAGGTACTATCCCAAAATGTATCACTAAGGTGACAGAAGTTGATTTCGGAGCATAATTTTTGAACAGTAGCTTCAACCGTTTTGTGGCATATGAGAAATTCCCTAAGCCCCGGACCTTTCGATTTTGGTCAAAAATGAAAATTTCAAAAGTGCCCCAATTTCTGCTTTAAGGTTTAGATACTATCCCAAAATGTATCACTAAGGTGACAGAAGTTAATTTCAGAGCATAATTTTTGAACAGTAGCTTCAACCGTTTTGTGGCATATGAGAAATTCCCTAAGCCCCGGACCTGTCGATTTTGGTCAAAAATGAAAATTTCAAAAGTGCCCCAATTTCTGCTTTAAAGTTTAGGTACTATCCCAAAATGTATCACTAAGGTGACAGAAGTTGATTTCGGAGCATAATTTTTGAACAGGAGCTTCAACCGTTTTGTGGCATATGAGAAATTCCCTAAGCCCCGGACCTGTCGATTTTGGTCAAAAATGAAAATTTCAAAAGTGCCCCAATTTTTGATTTAAACTTTAGGTACTATCCCATAATGTATCACTAAGGTGACAGAAGTTGATTTCGGAGCATAATTTTTGAACAGTAGCTTCAACCGTTTTGTGGCATATGAGAAATTCCCTAAGCTCCGGACCTGTCGATTTTGGTCAAAAATTAAAATGTCAAAAGTGCCCCAATTTCTGCTTTAATTTTTAGGTACTATCCCAAAATGTATCACTAAGGAGACAGAAGTTGATTATGGAGCATAATTTTTGAACAGGAGCTTCAACCACTTTGTGGCATATGAGAAATTCCCTAAGCCCGATTTTGGTCAAAAATGAAAATTTCAAAAGTGCCCCAATTTCTGCTTTAAAGTTTAGGTACTATCCCAAAATGTATCACTAAGGTGACAGAAGTTGATTTCGGAGCATAATTTTTGAACAGTAGCTTCAACCGTTTTGTGGCATATGAGAAATTCCCTAAGCCCCGGACCTGTCGATTTTGGTCAAAAATGAAAATTTCAAAAGTGCCCCAATTTCTGCTTTAAAGTTTAGGAACTATCCCAAAATGTATCACTAAGGTGACAGAAGTTGATTTCAGAGCATAATTTTTGAACAGGAGCTTCAACCGTTTTGTGGCATATGAGAAATTCCCTAAGCCCCGGACCTTTCGATTTTGGTCAAAAATGAAAATTTCAAAAGTGCCCCAATTTCTGCTTTAAGGTTTAGGTACTATCCCAAAATGTATCACTAAGGTGACAGAAGTTGATTTCAGAGCATAATTTTTGAACAGGAGCTTCAACCGTTTTGTGGCATATGAGAAATTCCCTAGGCCCCGGACCTGTCGATTTTGGTCAAAAATGAAAATGTCAAAAGTGCCCCAATTTCTGCTTTAAGGTTTAGGTACTATCCCAAAATGTATCACTAAGGTGACAGAAGTTGATTTCAGAGCATAATTTTTGAACAGGAGCTTCAACCGTTTTGTGGCATATGAGAAATTCCCTAAGCCTCGGACCTTTCGATTTTGGTCAAAAATGAAAATTTCAAAAGTGCCCCAATTTCTGCTTTAAGGTTTAGGTACTATCCCAAAATGTATCACTAAGGTGACAGAAGTTGATTTCAGAGCATAATTTTTGAACAGTAGCTTCAACCGTTTTGTGGCATATGAGAAATTCCCTAAGCCCCGGACCTGTCGATTTTGGTCAAAAATGAAAATTTCAAAAGTGCCCCAATTTCTGCTTTAAAGTTTAGGTACTATCCCAAAATGTATCACTAAGGTGACAGAAGTTGATTTCGGAGCATAATTTTTGAACAGTAGCTTCAACCGTTTTGTGGCATATGAGAAATTCCCTAAGCCCCGGACCTTTCGATTTTGGTCAAAAATGAAAATTTCAAAAGTGCCCCAATTTCTGCTTTAAGGTTTAGATACTATCCCAAAATGTATCACTAAGGTGACAGAAGTTGATTTCAGAGCATAATTTTTGAACAGTAGCTTCAACCGTTTTGTGGCATATGAGAAATTCCCTAAGCCCCGGACCTGTCGATTTTGGTCAAAAATGAAAATTTCAAAAGTGCCCCAATTTTTGATTTAAACTTTAGGTACTATCCCATAATGTATCACTAAGGTGACAGAAGTTGATTTCGGAGCATAATTTTTGAACAGTAGCTTCAACCGTTTTGTGGCATATGAGAAATTCCCTAAGCCCCGGACCTGTCGATTTTGGTCAAAAATTAAAATGTCAAAAGTGTCCCAATTTCTGCTTTAATTTTTAGGTACTATCCCAAAATGTATCACTAAGGAGACAGAAGTTGATTATGGAGCATAATTTTTGAACAGGAGCTTCAACCACTTTGTGGCATATGAGAAATTCCCTAAGCCCGATTTTGGTCAAAAATGAAAATTTCAAAAGTGCCCCAATTTCTGCTTTAAAGTTTAGGTACTATCCCAAAATGTATCACTAAGGTGACAGAAGTTGATTTCGGAGCATAATTTTTTAACAGTAGCTTCAACCGTTTTGTGGCATATGAGAAATTCCCTAAGCCCCGGACCTGTCGATTTTGGTCAAAAATGAAAATGTCAAAAGTGCCCCAATTTCTGCTTTAAAGTTTAGGAACTATCCCAAAATATATCACTAAGGTGACAGAAGTTGATTTCGAAGCATAATTTTTGAACAGGAGCTTCAACCATTTTGTGGCATATGAGAAATTCCCTAGGCCCCGGACCTGTCGATTTTGGTCAAAAATGAAAATTTCAAAAGTGCCCCAATTTCTGCTTTAAGGTTTAGGTACTATCCCAAAATGTATCACTAAGGTGACAGAAGTTGATTTCAGAGCATAATTTTTGAACAGGAGCTTCAACCGTTTTGTGGCATATGAGAAATTCCCTAAGCCCCGGACCTGTCGATTTTGGTCAAAAATGAAAATTTCAAAAGTGCCCCAATTTCTGCTTTAAGGTTTAGGTACTATCCCAAAATGTATCACTAAGGTGACAGAAGTTGATTTCAGAGCATAATTTTTGAACAGGAGCTTCAACCGTTTTGTGGCATATGAGAAATTCCCTAGGCCCCGGACCTGTCGATTTTGGTCAAAAATGAAAATGTCAAAAGTGCCCCAATTTCTGCTTTAAGGTTTAGGTACTATCCCAAAATGTATCACTAAGGTGACAGAAGTTGATTTCAGAGCATAATTTTTGAACTGGAGCTTCAACCGTTTTGTGGCATATGAGAAATTCCCTAAGCCTCGGACCTTTCGATTTTGGTCAAAAATGAAAATTTCAAAAGTGCCCCAATTTCTGCTTTAAGGTTTAGGTACTATCCCAAAATGTATCACTAAGGTGACAGAAGTTGATTTCAGAGCATAATTTTTGAACAGTAGCTTCAACCGTTTTGTGGCATATGAGAAATTCCCTAAGCCCCGGACCTGTCGATTTTGGTCAAAAATGAAAATTTCAAAAGTGCCCCAATTTCTGCTTTAAAGTTTAGGTACTATCCCAAAATGTATCACTAAGGTGACAGAAGTTGATTTCGGAGCATAATTTTTTAACAGTAGCTTCAACCGTTTTGTGGCATATGAGAAATTCCCTAAGCCCCGGACCTTTCGATTTTGGTCAAAAATGAAAATTTCAAAAGTGCCCCAATTTCTGCTTTAAGGTTTAGATACTATCCCAAAATGTATCACTAAGGTGACAGAAGTTGATTTCAGAGCATAATTTTTGAACAGTAGCTTCAACCGTTTTGTGGCATATGAGAAATTCCCTAAGCCCCGGACCTGTCGATTTTGGTCAAAAATGAAAATTTCAAAAGTGCCCCAATTTTTGATTTAAACTTTAGGTACTATCCCATAATGTATCACTAAGGTGACAGAAGTTGATTTCGGAGCATAATTTTTGAACAGTAGCTTCAACCGTTTTGTGGCATATGAGAAATTCCCTAAGCCCCGGACCTGTCGATTTTGGTCAAAAATTAAAATGTCAAAAGTGTCCCAATTTCTGCTTTAATTTTTAGGTACTATCCCAAAATGTATCACTAAGGAGACAGAAGTTGATTATGGAGCATAATTTTTGAACAGGAGCTTCAACCACTTTGTGGCATATGAGAAATTCCCTAAGCCCGATTTTGGTCAAAAATGAAAATTTCAAAAGTGCCCCAATTTCTGCTTTAAAGTTTAGGTACTATCCCAAAATGTATCACTAAGGTGACAGAAGTTGATTTCGGAGCATAATTTTTTAACAGTAGCTTCAACCGTTTTGTGGCATATGAGAAATTCCCTAAGCCCCGGACCTGTCGATTTTGGTCAAAAATGAAAATGTCAAAAGTGCCCCAATTTCTGCTTTAAAGTTTAGGAACTATCCCAAAATATATCACTAAGGTGACAGAAGTTGATTTCGAAGCATAATTTTTGAACAGGAGCTTCAACCATTTTGTGGCATATGAGAAATTCCCTAGGCCCCGGACCTGTCGATTTTGGTCAAAAATGAAAATTTCAAAAGTGCCCCAATTTCTGCTTTAAGGTTTAGGTACTATCCCAAAATGTATCACTAAGGTGACAGAAGTTGATTTCAGAGCATAATTTTTGAACAGGAGCTTCAACCGTTTTGTGGCATATGAGAAATTCCCTAAGCCCCGGACCTGTCGATTTTGGTCAAAAATGAAAATTTCAAAAGTGCCCCAATTTCTGCTTTAAAGTTTAGGTACTATCCCAAAATGTATCACTAAGGTGACAGAAGTTGATTTCGGAGCATAATTTTTGAACAGTAGCTTCAACCGTTTTGTGGCATATATGAAATTCCCTAAGCCCCGGACCTGTCGATTTTGGTCAAAAATTAAAATTTCAAAAGTGTCCCAATTTCTGCTTTAATTTTTAGGTACTATCCCAAAATGTATCACTAAGGTGACAGAAGTTGATTTCAGAGCATAATTTTTGAACAGGAGCTTCAACCGTTTTGTGGCATATGAGAAATTCCCTAGGCCCCGGACCTGTCGATTTTGGTCAAAAATGAAAATGTCAAAAGTGCCCCAATTTCTGCTTTAAGGTTTAGGTACTATCCCAAAATGTATCACTAAGGTGACAGAAGTTGATTTCAGAGCATAATTTTTGAACAGGAGCGTCAACCGTTTTGTGGCATATGAGAAATTCCCTAAGCCTCGGACCTTTCGATTTTGGTCAAAAATGAAAATTTCAAAAGTGCCCCAATTTCTGCTTTAAGGTTTAGGTACTATCCCAAAATGTATCACTAAGGTGACAGAAGTTGATTTCAGAGCATAATTTTTGAACAGTAGCTTCAACCGTTTTGTGGCATATGAGAAATTCCCTAAGCCCCGGACCTGTCGATTTTGGTCAAAAATGAAAATTTCAAAAGTGCCCCAATTTCTGCTTTAAAGTTTAGGTACTATCCCAAAATGTATCACTAAGGTGACAGAAGTTGATTTCGGAGCATAATTTTTGAACAGTAGCTTCAACCGTTTTGTGGCATATGAGAAATTCCCTAAGCCCCGGACCTTTCGATTTTGGTCAAAAATGAAAATTTCAAAAGTGCCCCAATTTCTGCTTTAAGGTTTAGATACTATCCCAAAATGTATCACTAAGGTGACAGAAGTTGATTTCAGAGCATAATTTTTGAACAGTAGCTTCAACCGTTTTGTGGCATATGAGAAATTCCCTAAGCCCCGGACCTGTCGATTTTGGTCAAAAATGAAAATTTCAAAAGTGCCCCAATTTCTGCTTTAAAGTTTAGGTACTATCCCAAAATGTATCACTAAGGTGACAGAAGTTGATTTCGGAGCATAATTTTTGAACAGGAGCTTCAACCGTTTTGTGGCATATGAGAAATTCCCTAAGCCCCGGACCTGTCGATTTTGGTCAAAAATGAAAATTTCAAAAGTGCCCCAATTTTTGATTTAAACTTTAGGTACTATCCCATAATGTATCACTAAGGTGACAGAAGTTGATTTCGGAGCATAATTTTTGAACAGTAGCTTCA